>NW_026713797.1:0-26645 GCF_029784015.1 Lycium ferocissimum | reverse complement strand
GTGTTATGATAGAGTATATGATGATATCACACCGCGCCTATATGGCCGGGCACACACCACGGGCGGTTATACACACCATAGCCAAATGGCACGGGCAGACACCGCTAGTGGGCGGCATGAGATAATATCACCGGATGCGGGCTATTGATGATGCTAATGATATTGATTATTACACCGCACCTATATGGTCGGGCAGCTATTACGATTATGTATATATGATATGATGATGAGTACGAAAGTAAGTCGACGCATGATCATCCTTATGATTCGATCGCATTCTGATTGCTCCTTGTTTTATGCCTCCTCGGTTTATTGATGCTTCATTATTGTTTATACTTCACACTCGCACAATATTCGTACCGACGTCCTTTCTTCGGACGCGTGTTCATGCCCACGGTAGACGAGGGAGGTGGCCCCGGACTCATAGGAGCTAGCAGGTTGATTTGAGAGCACTCCATATTCCGGCAGTGACTGATTTCTCTTTTTGTATATATATATATATATATATATATATATATATATATATATATATAATCATGTTTTGGGCATGACGGGGTCTGTCCCGTCCAGATGTCTATTATTTCAGTAGAGGCTCGTAGATACGCAGTGTGGGTAGTCCGGTCCCATGGCTTTTATGTATATGCATGTATATATTATTTTGGATAGCCGAAGGGCTTATGTTTATAAAAGCAAATGTATTTCGAAAATTCCGGTTTACCTGATTATGAGCATATAGTATGGCTAATAGCAGATAAGCAGGTAAGTGAGTGGTGTTCGGTGGTTAGCCTCGGATACCCGTCGCGGCCCGTAGCTCGGGTCGTGACACTTTTTATCTGTACCTACCCTTTTTAAGCCTATTACAGTCTACAAACAGTGAATTATAACTACTATATCATGTTGTTTTACACAGATAGGAGCATAAAGAGAATTGTCATATTCCAAAGTAAAGCCCCAATCTAAATTGTTCAGGACTTGGACAAATCAAAGTTAAGTTGCTTCTTTTCATTCTTCTTTCAATATTTAGACTAAAAAATTTGAACATTCATGACCTTTTACCAAATTTAGACTCATATATAGGTGAAGAAAATCACAGATTCAAGAGCAAGATGTATTAGTCCTTTACTTTTCATGACAGATTACTTCATTCTTCAAGTAAAACCAATCAACAAAGCAGTGTCAGCAAAAGCAGTCACAAAAAAGAGAAAGGGACCTCCCCTTAATCACCACCTTCATTTCATTCTTTATTCTATACCTTTTTTAGCTTCAATATGACTAGGTGGCAAAGTTGACAGTTAATCCATTAGCCATTTAGCAACTAAAACAATCTTAGTCAGCTTTAAATGAGGACCTGATCTTGTGGTTCCATTACTTCTCCTATTTTCTCTTACTTTCCCATCAAATTCCACACATTTAGGGAGGTAAATTACTACTAGATGTGGAGCCTATGATTTAGACTATTAAGTCAAGTTATGAATACCATGTGCACAAGCAGACAAATTCCAACAAGACAAAACAGCCTTAAGCAAATCAAAAGGAAACAGGATTGATATTTTTTAAGTATCATGTTCATAATAGTTTCTAGGACTTCTGTCATGAATCATGGACACTTAGCACACACTTGTCACAAGTCATAGATGATCACACACAATCTACATTAGGTGATTATACAAGCACAGTCATAGCCATGAACTAACAAGCAAACCATAAACCTGGGGCATGATCCTACTTCACCTTTGTTCCATTATTAGACAACAAACAACAATCAGCTTATCTTGCCCTATTTTATTCTAGGCGTAAGATTATTTAAGAGGAAAGGAGCAAATGAGACACCTCCACTATCACACTTAGAGATTTAGCACAAAAGATGCATATTTTTTTATCTAAATCTTCCTCTATTCATTCAATCCCAAAAAAAAAATAAAAAAAAATTAGAGGCTATATCCAGAAGTAATGGTCAAATTCCAACAGCCTAGTTAAGATTTTTTGTCAACAAACTTTACTTCACAAATAGAGTAATTCATGACTGACTATAAAATGGTGATGCTTAATTGTAATCACAAGTACACACTGTCATCAACCCAACCAGGTCCAACTATGTCACACATAACCTGTTTCACCTCCCTTATCACCTTTTTTGAAGCTAAGTTGGACTTGTCACATTTGTTCTATTCAAGATCATGCTCAGTAAGCCAACAATAATTCAAGAGGAAAGGCAAAGGGAAAGGGAAAGGGACCTGCCCAGTAACTTACTTACAACTTCACAAAGTCTCAGGATTTCATTAACAAACAAGACCAAAACAGTTCAACAGTCATCCTTCCCTTTTAAAGAACTTTAACATGACATTTTCATTCATTCTTATTATGTTTTTACCCAAAGGATCATACATTAAGTATAGAACCCAACAAGACATGGACATATAATCATAATCAACCTACAAACATATCCAAACTAAGCAGAATTGTTACACCTCGCATTTTGTGCGTATTCGGAAAAATCGGAAATAAGTCGGAATGGTAGGAATTGAGGTTCCGATTGGATCTTACTTAATGTGCATGGGATGTTTAAGGAAATATTGACGCGGAAATATTAAGGAAGGTTAAGGACATTGTAATGTATTGATTTTGTTTGGTTCATAAGTTGGCTATGGAAAATGTAGATGTGGAAATATCGGAAAAGACTAAGGGCGAAATTGGAATGTCGGAAAATGGTTTCATGGATCACCAAAAAATATGGGCTAAGGAAATTGGGCTAGAAAAAAAAGAAGCAAACTTGGCCCAAGGCCAAGGCTTGGCCGGCCATGGCCTTGTTTTGGCCCAATTTTAATGAGTTGGTCATGTGATGGAGCATGTGACCAACAAATTATTTAAGGGACATGAGAGTTCAAGAAAATTCAAGAACAATTGAACAAAGAAACAAGAGCAAAAAAAAAGAGAGAGGAAGAGAGACTCTCGGCTGCCATGGGTGAAATTTCACCCCTCAAAATCTTGATCCCAAAATTATTTTCTTGTGGTATTTATACTAATTCAAGGTCCCTTTACAACGTGGTGCAATTATTTCGGAAGATAAACCATTGGTTTTGTCGTTTGGATGAAGTGGTGAAGTGAAGAAGGTTGAAGAAAAAGATTTTTGACGAAACAGGATCGGCGTTTTGGCGATCGTGAAGAGCAGGAAAGGTATGTAAAGCGTACCTATTCTTTATTTGGCACGTCCTAGACCTATTAGGCCGAAAACGGAACTTTAGGGATAATTCTGCTCCTAGAAATTCAAGTTTGATTTTGAATACTATTCGTTCAATACAATTGAATCATAAAGCTTGCTTTTGGATATAAGAATGCTTCAACCTTTGCATCTTTTGCAAATGAACCCGAATCGCTTCGAAACTTTCCAAAATAACTTTATGGAGCCCAATGATTAAAATTTACGCCCGCCACCTCATTTGACCCGAGGTGGGCCCGCTATTCCCGAACTTATTTCTATTATGCAAATGAATGATTTTTGAACAATATTTAAAGAGAACGTTCTAGCTACTCTTCTATTTATTACTTAAAAAGCTGTTTTAAATATTCCGTTAAGTTCTATGACGTGCTTTGATAAGTATCACGAATCGAATGTTCCATTACGACATAATCCTCCGTGATGTCCGAAAGGTACGTACTATGACTCCGTCCGATTTCATTGATTTGATTTGACATACGATATGCCTCATCGAGTCTCCGGAAATATATATGTTATTTTTATTGCATTGGTTTCCCACTACTCCACTCGTGGATGCCTCGATGTTTCCCCCGCCCCGACCCGGGCCAGGATATGTTCTCAAGCGCTTTCCTCTGCATTGTTCGCCGTGCCTCGGTGTGAGGGGGCAGGTATGACATGTACATGGGTCCGAAGTATGATGTGCCATGTACATATATTTGATATCTGATTATGTGATGTGATGTGGCCACTTGGTGTGTTATGATTTGTTTGGAGATATTCCCTACTCTGAAGTATGATGTGTTTTGGCGCGGGACAGAAGGGAGCGCCTCCCCATTTGTTCACCGAGTCCCATAAGCGGGGCCGGCTTTTGCATATGTTTTCTTTTTTTTCTGCATGCATTACGTATGATTTCGAGTACGCATTTTTGATTTGCTATGCATCTCGTTCGTTTTCCGCACATTCTCGTTTCCGATTTTTAGTTTTGTTTATTACATTTTTCTGTTTATATTCCGGTATATTTTCCGTGCGACCCCTTTCTTCGGGCTGCGTTTCGTGCCGCGCGGTACGGAATGATCGATTTGTGGATCCGTTGCTTAGGTTATCTGCCCAGCTGATGAAGTGCTCCTTTGTCCGGAGCCCATATTTTGATATGAAATTTTTTTGCTACATAGGTACGTATTTATTCTGGGTACGGCGGGGCCCTGTCCCGTCATATGGCTATGTTTTGTTCTGTAGAGGTCATAGACATGTAGTGTGGGTTACGTATATGCTCGTGAGTGTTGCGTACGATTATGGCTTATCTATGTTTTGTGACGGCCTTATCGGCCTTGCGTCATGCCCAGCTCCGGACTACATTGGATTATTATTTCTGCTTATTTGTAATATTTTGCTAATTTAGGTTAAGGTACGTATGAGTGCCCAACTAGGGCACGTGTCGCGGCCTACGGAGTTGGGTCGTGACAAGAATATTAAATGCTAAATAAAAATGAAATAAACCAAATTAAGATTTACTTTTTAAACGCGCAGCCAAGGGAAGAATGGATTTGAGAGCCTCTGTGCTTCTAAATCGACAAACTCAGCCACACACGAAGAAAACAAACAAATGAGGACCAAATATTTCGACTAAACAAAACCAACTCTTTGGTTTAGGTAATCTAAAATTCTTTTTCACTAGGATATCTTTTTGAAAAATCTAAGTTTTTCACTTCCTTTTCTAAAATTCTTTTCTATATCTATTTCCTTGCTATTTTTCCAGTTTTTGACTTTTTTCTCTCAAAAACTATCCCTCCTTTGTGCAAAGACCGGGGTTCTATTTTTAGAACCCCGAAGTTCAAAACGAAATCAACAAACACCGGTGTGGGAAAAATTCCTTTCCTTACCATCTAGCAGATTAACCAACAAACCAACGGTCTAGATCATAAACAAGCGAATACACGGTCAGATCTGGCCCTCTTGGGTCGATCTGGCCTAATGAAAATGAACCAATAGCAAAATACCAGCGAAAATAATCTTAAAAACAGCAAATAAAAATGATTTTGACAGAAAATTTGAAAACAATATACTAAAGTGAAGATTTTACCACGTTCGGGTAAGGTTGAGCCCAGAAATCAAGTAAACATTAAAGCTTTCACCATTATAGGCACACAACTACTGTGCATGTCAGCCTATATCTGCGAACATGCCATTTTTGGCATGAGAAAGGTGATGATTTTAGGGGCGGCGGCTAGGGTTTCATGGAAGTGGTAAGAGAGAGAGAGAGAGAGAGAGAGAGAGAGAGAGAGAGAGTGAAGCGGGGTGGGGTAGAAAAGAAAAAATGAAAAATGAGGGGTGGGGGGTTTGTCTGATATTTTGAATTAAGGGTTTTGCGCATGGTCACAGCATGGTTTGGGTTAGACTCGGTCCAAATCCGTGTCTTAATATTAAATGGCCTTATGTATACACCAAGTGTGTGTGTGTATATATATATATATATATATATTTTGTATGTGTATATGTATACTTGGTGTATACATATGCATATCCAATACATAAAACGAGTAATTATAGAAAATCATTAAAACTGAAAAAGTATTAATTATAAAAAATTAGGTCGTAATTATTTTATTAAAATAAATAAAGAAAAGTCGGTCAAATTATTTATGGGCCTAAAGTGTCCTTAATGGATTAACCATCAAAATTGAAACATTAAACTATATAATTATCAATTAAGAAAAATTAAAATAGTTTGTTTGAAATAAAACATTAACAGACTTATTTTGTAAAATTACTCTAATTTCTGTAAATTATGATTTGGCTAATTTAATTATGGCCAAGGCAAAATATATTTATAAAAATGATCAATTTGCAGTAATCACCACTTGATTAATTAATCAACCTAATTGAAACATTTATGGGCAATTATACCTATTTTTGATAAATCCTGCAGATTATATAAAAAATTAGAAATTTAAATGGTTAAAATGGTTAATTATCTAAATTATTACTTAGACTTTCAAATATTAAAAGAGAATGAAATATTTGCAAAAATTTGATAGTTTTAAAATAACTAACTAAATGAAAATCCTTCTTTTTTTTTTCTTTTTCTAATTCAATTAAGCTTAACAAAATCTTATAAAAATGCTTATAAAACACTCATTAATTTCTAAATAAATTTATGATGCATGAAAGTCTCTTTCATTAATTTAAGGGAAAGAAATATTAACCTGGACAATTTACAAAAAATCATTTAAGACTTTAGAAATGCTCAGCTCATTTATTTATTACCCGGGCACTCTGAATCATTAAAATATATTATGGGAGGTGAAAAATTAGGTGTCAACACCAGTTGCATTGAAAAGAAGACTCTCTGAACTTTAATTTACTTATTTATGCTTTCCATAACTCCTCATATGCTAAAAGATATACCTCCCTAAAGTTGGATCAAAATCCTGTCCAGAATTCTGCCAGGTTTTTTCCGATTTTTAACAAATTTAATTCCTTTGATTCACTTGACCCCGGAACCTTTAAATACTTACTTAACACTTTTTAAAGGTCTTCCTTAACCTTATAGGAGTTCCATAGCCTCTTCGGGTTTATGTTAGTTTACTTAAGACACAAACGACGCAAATTTACGAGGTTCAACATCCTTCCCCCACTTAGGAACATTCATCCTCGAATGTTAAACTCTCAGGAATCTTATAGAAATTTCAACAGAGTCTCCTCTGTAACTGTACCACTACCAACCTGCCACACGGCAAATCAAACTATACAATGCCACACAAGGCCATAACAATCACTAACAACAGTGGCCCCACACGACCAATAACAGAATCTAGTAACATATACGCACCTGAAGGCTATGATGTCTTAGTATGGATCTCCTCCTAGAGCAGAAACAAGTGCGGAGATTTGGTCCTCATGTCTTTCTTGGCTTCCCAAGTTATCTCCTCAACATTCTTGTTCCTCCAAAGTACCTTTACCGATGCCACGACCTTGGTTCTCAACCTACTGACCTGTCGATCTAAGATGGCAATAGGGACTTCTTCATATGATAACTGCTCTATAACATAAACATCATCAATAGGTACGACTCTGGAAGGATCTCCAATACACTTACGAAGCATAGACACATGGAAGACTAGATGTACAGACTCCAAGTCTGAAGGGAGATTTAACGCATAGGCCACCTGGACCACTCTACACATAATCCTGTAATGTCCAAGGTATCTAGGGCTAAGCTTGACCTTCTTGCTAAATCTCATAACGCCCTTCATTGGCGATACCTTCAGGAATACCCAGTCACCTACCTGAAATTTCAGGTCTCGCCGTCGATTATCTGCATAAGACTTCTGGTGACTCTGAGCTGCCAATAACCTTTCCTATATAAGCTTAACCTTCACTACAAGAAAAAGACTTATTAGCGACAAACGTTTGGCGACGGGGTACAAATCTGGTCCTTAAAAGTATACCTATAGGGACGAGATTTTTTCTTAATCTTTAATATTCAATTTTAACTTTGAGATAAGCGAAGGGATTAAATCTGGTCGTTGAAGTTATTGATATCCGGTCCCTAATTCCTAAATTGAGTGGGACAAAAGGCGCCTCTTCTAATTTACCTTATTAAAAAAATAAAGAAATAAAACAAATTCTCCAATTAAAATGTTGCTCTCTCAAAATATTGTTCGTCTCACTCTCTCTTTCAAAGAGAAGATGTAAAACCCTAAAATCCCAAATCTCAAAATCTAACCATGGCATTTCTCGCTCGGCTCGAATCCACAACCATCGAGTATTATAGTGAGTTTTCTTCTCCAACCTTTTACTTTCCAAAATTTTATAAGATGCAACACTAATTTTTGCTTGATTTTAGATTTTCTTGTTTGATTGTATGTTGAATCGGTTTGATAATACCCAGGGTTCTTTGTTTTAGTTTTAATCGGCCTGATTTTTGCAGATCCTTTGTGTTTAATTCTATTCTAACTGGCGAGATTTATGATACTATTCTCGTATCCTCCTGAATTAGACCCTTCATTAAAGTTGACAGTTTTTCTACTTCTAAAAGAGCACCTGCTTAAAATGGTATTAAATTCAAGAATAATGAGTTCATGTTGAAATAGTTTGGGGTTATATGGTTTGTTAAATGCGAGAATTTTTGGGTTTGTTTTTCAGTATTGAAGTTTTTATACTCCTGAATTCATGATATTTGTTGTGCAATTTTACCAAGCATTGTTAGGATTAGAACTTCCTTTGGGGTTGTTTTGGTATTTTTTTCAGTTCTAGTTTGATAAAGTTGGGGGTTTATGACTTCTTATGTGGCTGTAAGTGTAGCAATTACGTGTCCATGCATTAAGTTTTCTATTTTTAATTCATCAAAAAAAAATTGTTCAACTGTTCTATTGGCGATATTTTACTTCTCATAAGCAAAGGTTAAAACCCTTTGCTAAAAATAAGAAATCTAGTGTGGAAGAACTCAAACAAAAAAACTATTGATACCATTATATATTTTTTTGAAGAACTGTTATTAGCTCAACAATGTGATGTCCAAATTCACGAGAATGACCATTAAGTTGAAGCACATAAAGTTAGTAACAATTTACTCAAAACATTAATTTATTTTGTGTATTTGAGTGAGTGGTAGCATATAGCTAAACCATTTTTTTTAATCAAATTGTGCTCTAACAAACCAGGCCTGTTAGAACTTTTTATTAATAAATGCAGAATTTAAAGAAACAGTCTATTACAACATGTCTATAATATGAACTAGCTAGTATTAAAAAAAATAAAGAACTGTCTTATATGACCAGTCTATCCTGTATGCCTAAGCTAGTATGCCATTTGTGATCCCGATGTATCAGCTTTGATGTTTGTCCCAATGATACGTGAAAACACCATCCCAATCTGTGAAAACACCATATGATTATCCATACATGTAGCATCATTGTTGAAAGTCAAGCTGCTGAATCCTCCTTGTTCTAATCCGCAGTTGAGGAAGTTTTGATTTGTCCATGTTGAGAATTCTTCTTCCTTTTGATAGCATGAGTATAAAGTCATGTACTTTGATCTCTGAATGATCCAAAGCTTGATTTGCTAGAAAGTCTGCTAGCTTGTTGCCTTCCCTGAAAACATGAGTGATGCGCACTTTTGTCTTGCTCTCATGTCCTGTTTGATCTTTTCAATCTGATTTCTCAGTTCCCATGGAGTGATCCATGAATCTTGTAAGATATTTTGGAGGACAAGAGAATCAGTCTCAAATTGAACCTGTTAAATGTTGTGTTCCCATGCTAGCAAATTATGCTTTTTGCTACTGTGCATTGTGCTGGTTTTTCTTTCTACACTACAAAGTTTCAAAATTCTCAACCTGACTAAGAGCTCTGTTTTCGGATATCAACATCTTCTTAGTAGCTGATTATGTGCCGTAAAAGAGTTGCATATTTAGTAGCTCTTTTTATATTAAATATTAAAAAATTTAAACTTAGGTAGTTTAGTCGATGGTGAGGGCAAAGACTCAAATACCATCCTGATTGCATAAATACCATTGTAAGGGAAAGCCGGACTAATATAATGTACTCTACATTCAAATTATTTAGAAAGTTTTCGATAGGTACTCTGCTTGTGCAACTGTTAAAACACTACTATGTTTAGCTTCAAATTCGATTTCTTTCTCATTTATGCAAAATTTAGAGTTGTATGAAATTTTTTTGTATTAATTGTAATCATTTTTCTATTAGGTTTAACATCAGGTACGCCTTAATCTAGAGGCAGTGCATATCAGAAACAAAGGTTCGTCTCGCTGTGAACTTGTAACAACGTTGATTGTTCATCTCTTCCTCAACCAATACTTTTACAGTAAGCACAGTTTTTCCCTGAAGTTCTTTTATACTCTCTGTTGTGCTCTCCTATGCCTCCCTCATGTAGAGAAATAGTATTTTAGTACTTCCACTAAATGATTCACTTTCAGATTGAGGTTACATTAACATGTCTTTATTTATGTCTTATATCTTTGATTCTACCCATTAGGACCTTTCAAAATTTTATGCAAAGACATTAATCCCTTCATCTTTATGTATGCATAGCTATGTGTTGAATGCCAGGAAACCCACGCAACTTAAGAAAACTTGTCGGCAGATTGATCAGATTATTAATCTTATCTAGTCCAATTTTGCCATGTCTACAGATTGATCTAAAATGTAAAGTTTACAAATATTATGTCCTTATGTTTTCCATGTTAAGACCTGTGAGTCTGTTAGACAGGATAATTATGGTAAGTATGTAGAGAAGAAGGCCCGCAAGGGTGGTAACTTCAGTGGTTCATTCTCCCGCGGACAGAGTTCCCAGGTTTATTCGGGACGTCCTATTCAGTCAGCTATGCAGGCTTTGGTTAGAGGCCCATCAGGGGCCGGTCAGTACTCTTCTAGTCAACCAGGGAATTCACAGGCCAGATTTTCAGACCATGGTGGTTATCTGCTTCTTCTATTTCTTTTCAACGGCCGACACTAGACCGTGGATGTTTTGAGTGTGGTGAGCTGGGGAATTTTAAGAGAAATTGTCCCAGACTTAGATAGAGTGGCCAGAGTGCTCAGTACCAGGCTCCCAGGGCTCTAGTTTTATCAGCTAGAGGAGGAGGATCTTATGGTAGGGATCGTGCTCAGACTGGGTGTGGTGGCCACACAGCTGGTAGAGATGGCACCCAGCCTAGCAGAGGCAGATCTCAATCAGATAGAGGTGGACATTAGCCCAATAGGGGCAGAGTTCAATCAGGACAGGGTGATCGTGGAGATTCGCAGGCTAGTGGTGGATGGGTTCATTACTATGCCTTTCCTGGCAGATCAGAGGTTGAGGGTTCTAATGTAGTCATTACAGGTAACATCTCAGTCTGTCACCAGACGGCTTCTGTGTTTTTTGATCCAGGTTCTACATTCTCTTATGTGTCCACGTATTTCTCTATGTGTCTTGATATGATTTGTGATTTTCTTGATGCTCTTATTCATATATCTACTCTAGTTGGAGACTCAGTGGTTTTAGATAGAGTATATCGGTCTTGTACTATCATATTTATGGGTTATGGTATGTGGGATGGTTTAGTAATTCTTGATATGGTAGACTTCGATGTTATTTTAGGTATGATTTGGCTAGATCCTTACCATGCGATTCTATACTGTCATGCCAAGACAGTCATGTTAGCTATGCCGGGTATTTCTAGACTTGAGTGGAAGGGTACCCCTAGTCCCTTCCCAAAGAAGATTATTTCTTTCCTTCGTGCTAGGAAGTTAGTTGATAGAGGTTGTTTGGCCTATATGGCATATATTTGTGATACTAGTGTTGACCTTCCACCACTTGAGTCAGTTCCTGTGGTGTATGAGTTTGCGGAGGTATTTCCCGCGGACTTGCCAGGTATGCCACCCGACCGTGATATTCATTTCTGTATTGACTTAGAGCCAGAGACTCGCCTTATTTCTATTCTGCCATATTGGATGGCACCAACAGAGTTGAGAGAGTTGGAGAAGCAGCTTCAAGACCTTCTGAGTAAAGGGTTTATTAGACCAAGCATCTCCCCTTGGGGCACTCTTGTGCTTTTTATGAAGAAAAATGATGGGACTATGTGGATGTGCATTGATTACCGCCAGTTGAACAAAGTCACCATTCTGAATAAGTACGCCACTCCTCGTATCGATGATTTATTTGACCAGCTTCGGGGGGATTCCCTATTTTCTAAGATCGATTTGAGATCGGGTTATCATCAGTTGAAGATTCGGGCCGAAGATATTCCTAAGACAGTCTTTAGGACTCGATATGGGCACTATGAGTTTCTTGTTATTTCTTTTGGGCTTACTAATGCCCCAGCTGCTTTTATGGATTTGATGAATGGCATTTTTAAGCCATACTTGGATTCTTTTGTGATAGTGTTTATTGATGACATATTGGTTTACTCGAGGAGTAGGGAGGATTACGAGAAACACTTGAGGGTTGTTCTGGGTTGTTGAGAGATAGGAAGTTGTATGCAAAGTTCTCTAAGTGTGAGTTTTGACTTGAGTCTGTATCTTTCATGGGTCATGTGGTATCGAAGGAGGGGATTATGGTTGATCCTACGAAGATTGAGGCAGTGAGAGATTGGGCAAGGCCTACTTCAGTGACAGAGATTCGCAGCTTCGTAGGTTTGGCCAGTTACTATGGTCGGTTCGTGAAGGGGTTTGCTTTAATTGCTTCACATTTGACCCGTTTGACTCATAAAGAAGTACCATTTTAGTGATCCAACGAGTGTGAGGAGACCTTTCAAAAGCACAAGACCTTATTGACTTCAGCTCTGACTCTAGCATTGCCCATGGAGGTCAAGGACTTTATAGTTTATGGTGATGCTTCTCGTTCTGGGTTGGGTGTCGTATTGATACAGGGAAAGAAAGTTATTGCTTATGCTTCCAGACAACTGAAGATTCATGAGAAGAACTACCCTACCCATGATTTGGAGTTGGCCGCAGTGGTATTTGCTCTAAAGATTTGGAGGCACTATCTCTATGGTGTCCATTGTGAGGTATTCACCGATCATCTAAGTCTTCAGCATGTGTTTACTCAACGGAATTTTAATTCTAGGAAGCGGAGATGGATGGATTTACTTAAGGATTACGACATTACCATTTTATATCATCCTGGCAAGGCAAACGTGGTAGAGGATGCCTTGAGCAGGAAGTCAGCTAGTATAGGTAGTTTGCCTCGCTTGATCGCTTCAGAGCGTCTGTTAGCCATGGAGGTTTCAACTTTGGCTAACAGTTTTATGAAGCTTGTCATTTTAGATTCGAGCTGAGTGTTGGCTTGTGTTGAGGCAAGATCATCGCTTCTAGATTAGATTAAGGCAAAGCAGTTTGAGGATGCAGGTCTGTGAAAGATTCGTGATAAGGTCTTGAGCGGTGATGCCAAAGAGGCCATGATTGATAGTGAGGGGGTCTTAAGGATCAAGGGATGTGTTTGCGTTCCTCGTGTTGATAATTTGATTAAGACGATTTTGGAGGAGTCCCATAGTTCTAGATATTCTATTTAACCTGGTGCTATCAAGATGTATCGTGATTTGAGGCAGCACTATTGGTGGGCTAGGATGAAGCGTGATATTATTGAGTTTGTTTCGCAGTGTCAAAATTATCAGTAGGTTAAGTACGAGCACCAGAGACCGGGAAGTATGCTTCAGAGGATGCCCATTCCTGAGTGGAAGTGGGAGAGAATAGCCATGGATTTTGTCGTTGGTCTTCCGAAGACCTTAGGCAAGTTTGATTCGATTTGGGTCATTGTAGGTGTTACACCCCGTATCTTCGAAGAGCACTTATCAAATTTGAAACATAAGGACGTTGAGTTATGGTTAAGTAAAACCACTTTGGAATATAAGGAGCAAGAATTATTAAGTATATTTAATGAGTGAAGGATGTATATAAGGTATAACGGAAGGTTTTATAAGGAAATGAGTGGAAGAAATGGAGTAGTACAACTTTGGAGGAAGGATGGGTAAAGTTTCGTGTGAAAATTTTGGTCCAAATTGAGGGAAGAATATATCTTATTATATGAAGTGTTTTGAAGTGAAACAAAAGCCTAAAATGAATTTCGTCGAGTCTAGTTTCCAACGCAACAAACCGCTCATCGATAGGACATCGGAGTAGAGAATTATGGACATTACAAGTTCGGCTGACAAAGCAGAAATGCGTGCTACAATAATGCTACAGTAACCGACCTGCTACAGTGACCCCACCCGAATTTGAACCTTATAAAAGGGGCAAAACCCCATTTTTTTCACCAAAAATCAGATTGGGAGCTCAGCAACATATAGGGGTATTTATGTCATAAAGAAAGTGAGGAATTGGAGTGATTTTGATTAGTCGAGGCTCGGGTAGCACATGATCGTAATTCTAGTATTGTTGTGCAATGGATTTTCATGTGGATTCAAAGTGGATATTGAAGATATTTCTATTTCAACAAGAATAAGGTATGAATCTCTCTTTATTAATATTACTTTTGGTTTATTCACGAAAATAGAGTGATTAAATGGCCGTATAATAAAGTTGTTGGTTGTGGAAATTGGAAAAACGTCGTGAGGGATATTTTATGGTACATATTGGTGTTGGAGATGATGTTATTAATGTTGATATTGTTGTTGCTGCTGTTGGTTGTTGAATTGAGATTTCGGGCTAGGCATATAAACAGAGGAGATGCTGCCGAAATTTCGGCAGATTCTAGAAAGGTTTACTTGAAAGTTTAGCACGAGTATACTACGATGAGTCTACCGATAGTGTGAATCCTCTTAAATGTAGACTTGCGAGCTCGGACGAATAAGTGTAGATAATTGGAGGCTGAACAAGTATGTTAAGGCTCGTCCCTTTCTTTCAGAGGCATGATTCCTATGTTATGATTCCATAAATGTTTCCATAACCTCCTCGTTTTCAAAAGCTAGAAGTTCATGATTCTTAAATCTTCTCATGATGTTAAAGATGAGAATGATTTTATGATGATTATAATGATGATGATGATTTCATGTTTAAAGGTTCAAAGTTTATGATTTCAATGTTATTATGAGAATGTTGAGTTATTTCATGATTTTCTCAATTTTATTCATTGTTGTTGATCTTGCCTTATAATAATTGTTCCTTCAAGGTGAGATAGAGCGATGATGATTACTCCATAATATAATCGGAGGTTACCGACCTTACGTCACTCCGATAGAGTCATAGCGTTCTTTGGGCTCTCATGCATGCTACTTATGTTATAATGCATTTATATGTATATATTTATATAACCGAGTCCCTTACTAAAGGGCCGGGTATGATATATATTTATATAACTGAGTCCCTTACTAAAGGGCCGGGTACAGTATATATTTACATAACCGAGTCCCTTACTAAAGGGCCGGGTATGGTATACAGAGTATATATATGCATGACTCACCATATAGGGTATAGATGCATTGGTATCCCTTGATTATCATACTTATCTCATGTTATCTTTTCATTCAGTCATGACCTTCACTACTGTGTTTCATGCTTTACATATTCAGTACATTTTTCGTACTGACCCCCTTTCTTCGGGGGCTGCGTTTCATGCCCGCAGGTGCAGACACTCAGTTTGGTGATCCGCCAGCCTAAGACTTCTGCCCAGCTGATTGGAGAGCTCCATTGTTCCGGAGCTTGAGTCATTTTGGTACAGATCCTTTGATATAGACTTATGCATATCCAGGGGTATGGCGGGGCCCTGTCCCGTGATATTTCACTGTTATACTCTTAGGTCTGTAGACATGTGTGGGTTGTATATATGTTTGGTCAGCTATATTGACGTAGTTCATTTTGGATATTCCCGTATATAGTGGTACCCTTGTCGGCTTGCATATTTTGTTTTGTTTTGGTTATTTGTGACTCTTCCGGAGACGGGTTCACTCTGATATATGACATTATCAGCCTACAACCTACTTTTACAATTTATATATTGTCATTAATTCAGTTTGATTATATCTAGCAGGTTCATATACGAGTGTCTAGCTCGGGCACTATCCATGGCCCATCGGTTTGGATCGTGACAGTAGGTAGGTTGACTATGTCTAAGTCTGCTCATTTCATACCAGTTTAGATTACCTACACTACTCAGAAGTTGGCCCAGATTTATATCCGTGAGATTGTTCGGTTTCATGGGGTCCCTATTTCCATCATATCTGATAAAGGCCCGCAGTTTACGTCCCGATTTTGGAAGACTTTGCAGGTTGAGTTAGGCACCCGATTGGATATCAGTACAACTTTTCACCCTCAGACAGATGGTCAGTCTGACCGGACGATTCAGGTTCTTGAGGATATGCTTCGAGCTTGTGTGATTGACTTTGGTAGTCATTGGTTCCAGTTCTTATCGTTGGCGGAGTTTGCTTATAATAACAGTTACCATTCGAGCATTGATATGGCTCTGTTTGAGGCTCTTTATGGGAGGAGATGCCGATCTCCTATAGGATGGTTTGATGCCTTTGAGGTGAGGCCATGGGTACTGATCGTTTGAGAGAATTGTTAGATAAGGTTAAGGTGATTCAGGATAAGATTTTAACAGTTCATAGTAGACAGAAAGACTATGCGGACCGAAAGGTCCAAGATCTTGAGTTCATGGTTGGAGAGCAGGTTTTGTTAAAGGTCTCGCCCATGAAGGGTGTGATGAGGTTTGGGAAACAGGTAAGCTCAATCCTAGGTTCATCGGTCCATTTGAGATTCTTATCCGTGTGGGGGAGGTAGCCTATCAGTTGGCTTGTCCTCCAGATTTGCCGGGTGTTCACCCAGTGTTTCATGTGTCTATGCTGAAAAGATATCACAGTGATGTTTCTTACATCATTCGTTGGGATTCAGTCTTGCTAGATGAGAATTTATCTTATGAGGAGGAGCCTATTGCCATTTTAGATAGAGATGTTCGTAAGCTGAGGTCTATAGAGATAGCGTCAGTGAAGGTACAGTGGAAGAATCGTTCCGTTGAGGAGGCTACTTAGGAGACTGAGTCCGATATGCGTAATAAGTATCCCTAGCTTTTCACCTAGTCAGGTACCTTTCCTCTTGTTTCTTCCCTTATCCGTTCGAGGACAAACATTTGTTTAATTTGTATTTGATGTAACGACCTAGCATTTTGACCATTTTACCCCTGTTGATCCATTTTTATAACTAGGAGCGAGTCTAGTGAAAGCTTAAGGAGTTATAATCC
The DNA here is from genome assembly GCF_029784015.1 of Lycium ferocissimum. Lineage (NCBI taxonomy): Eukaryota > Viridiplantae > Streptophyta > Magnoliopsida > Solanales > Solanaceae > Lycium > Lycium ferocissimum. The sequence continues at coordinate 9,784 of NW_026713797.1, read as the reverse complement.
TTAAGTGAAAGAATTTTACCAGTTGACTTTTAGGTAAACGGACCTTTTTTGAATTTTCGTTGATTCTATGATGTCCGGATGATTGATTATGACTTGGTGGAGTGGATAGTTTAGTTTTCGAGATGCTTGATTGTATTTTGTGCACTTGTTTAAAAACTTATTTTATTCTGTTTGGGGGTTGACTTAGTAAATTATACCTTTGTTAGCAATTTTGAGGCCACGGGTGAGTCCATAGCGTGTTTTACCTATGTGCGCATATCTAGTTTATGTATGTGGGCCTCGATTGATGTCGGGATTTCGGGAAAACTTGGTGCAAAACCAGAAGTTTCTGGTTCTGGTGTGACCGCCGTAGCAGGCGTGGTTCCGCTATAGCGGGATCGCCATAGCGGAGTGTTGACCACCACTGAGGTGAGATAGGTTTAGGAGAAGTCCGCCATAGCGGGTAGTGGGCCTTCATAGCGGTATTGACCGATATGGTGAGTCGTGCCTTTTAATGAGGTCCGCCACAGCGGGGTGTCTGACCGCTATAGCGGGACTGCTGGGGCAGAAAGATTGACCGCTGCAGCGATCGTCGGGAAACAGTAAACCCATTTTTATGTTGCTAAGTACGAGTCATTAGCCATAAACTCCCCTAAATAGTTCCCAGAGCAATAGAGGCGATTTATTTCATTACCCTGGTGGAAGCCTCCTTGAGGGTAAGTCCTAACCATTACTTGTTCCTTTCCATTCCTCATTTAAGTTCTTATGCTAGTTCTAGGTTCTCTAATGGTGTAAGAAAATCCTAGAACCCTAGAATCAGTAAACCCTTAATTAAATTGTGGATTATTGATCATATTACTGTTCATACAATCTATAAGAGGTTGTCACCTTCTCGGATGGAATTGCTTAATTATTTGAGATGATATGTTGAGACTTAGGGTTCACCAAATTGGGATTTTTTGCCTAAATTCTGAATGGAAAGGTCTAAGGTGATTACAAACCTATAAAATAGAGGATTATGATTGTTGGGACTGAGAGTAGGATAACTTCATATATAAGGCACATTTTGATAGGGAGTGAGGATGTGGCATAGTTATGAGCTCATGATCCGAGGTCTGTTCTGGAGCGAGTGGTACATGGGCACTATGGGTCCCCTGCAAGTCATGATTATCGTGCGAACAGAGCCTTTAGCATGTGTGTATGGCTGAGATACTATCATTGATTGCATTGTATTAGACTTAACTCATTCTTGTGGTGCATTGCGGACTTGTTGAGATATTGTTGTGCTATTGTGTTGTTGTGCGTGTCTGCCTATTTTGTTGGTTTTACAAATGTATGCATGATACTAATCTTAGTCGTCTTATGATATCTACCAAGCATAGTGTTTGTATTGATACTACATTGCTGCACTCTTTTTTAGTGTAGATTGCGCGCCAGAGACTTCTTCTAGACCTCACCTTTAGCCTGAGGCCATTTCTCGTTCAGATCAGAGGGTGAGCTCCTATCCATGTCATGCCTCCTGAAGATCTTTCCTTATTGATGTCTATTTCAGTTCTAGACACTTATGCTGTTTCAGCCAATTATTTATTCTTAGACAGCTTTATGTTTTAGAGGCCTTGTACGATGACTTTCGGATCTTTGTGGTTGTAATAGCTTAGATTTTCGCACTTTTATCTTATTGTGGCATGACTAGACCGTTTATGGTTATTTTCATTGTTTATGGTTTATAATTGATTTAATGAATGAGAAATTGGTTAAGGGGATGGTTCGTCCACCAGGGGGTTAGTGTGAATGCCATCACGACGGGTTGGGTCATGACACTTCTGCTCCTTGAAAGTAAGAAGAAAGCCTTTTTTTGAAATAATGGCCCGCATGTATATTAAAAATAAAACAAGAGCGGAGTACAGAGAAACAAAAACCAGCTATGTAATTAAGAAGAAAGTATTTTATCTATATTTGTTTCACTTTCAGTGTGTTATAGAGTTAAATAAAGAACATTTGAAGAAGTTGTTCACCTGGCAGACATAAGTTTTTTTACATGTGCAAAGTCAGTTGAAGATTACCATTGGCTAGTACATGGTCTGTTAGAAAAATATGTTGTATGTCGAGTTATAAAATGCACAAATAGTTAAGTCATTTAAAGTGGTATACCAAACCCCATATTGCTGTATATTATTAGAATCTCGTTATGTTATTTATTGATTGTGAGCATTTGATTAGGATGTATTTTGTTTCAATCAGAATTCACTTTGTCTCATTATTGTAGATTGTTGTAAAAATGATTTCGTTATTTAATGATTGTTTCACTTGGTTTTCTTATTTTCAAGAATGGTAGTTACCTTTTTTACTACGCTTAGTTATACAATTATATTGTAACTAACTTCAGAACATGTTCTTTAGTTTATGCAATAGATATGTTTAACAATTATTTAACCAGTTTTTATAGTTGGTTTTCTAAGTTTTTTCGTAAGAGAATTTTCTTCTGTACTTTTTGCAGGTCATGCAGATTTGAGTAAACAAAGTGGAGATACAAAAGTTGAAGAATTCCTACAAGTTGACAGTTGATTATCATTTTTCTAGGACTGTTAAGCAAAAGCTAACATTATTTGATAAGGATGATATATTTGTTTTTAAGCTGAGGGGTTGTTACACAATGTAGTGTTTATAGTGCTACTTTATTTCCTTTTTGTGTAATTAATTAAAATATATAAATGAATGGATGATGTTATTTATAATTTTTTGTTTTCTATAAAGTAAATTGTATGATACTTGTAAATAACATGACAGAGGAAGATCTATAATCAAGGGGATAACAATTTTATGGTTCATGAAAAACTTCTGGTCGCAAATGAATATCACGAGAGAACATATTTGTCGGCAAAGATGTTTAGGGACAAGAAAGATGGTCCCTAAAAGTGTTTTAAGGACCAGATATTCTCCGATCGCTAAGGGGGTTTTAAGGACCAGTCACCTACGCTCGTCGTTATTGACCTTTAGCGGCGGAACCTATAGTGACGGGTGGCGACCAGATTTTTCTGGTCGCTATTGGCCTTTAGGGACTAAAAACAGACCTTTAGGGACCATTTTTCCTGTCACTAATAGCGATTTTTCTTGTAGTTTTCTCCGCTGCCTACTGAATCAAATCTGGTTCGATCAACATTGATTCTCCGACCTCGAACCATCCGATAGGAGATCTACACTTCCGCCCATATAGGGCCTGGTACGGGGCCATCTGGATACTGGAATGGTAGCTATTATTATATGCAAACTCAATAAGTGGCAATGATCATCCCAACTACCTCCGAAGTCTATCACACATGCTCGCAGCATATCCTCGAGCATCTGAATAGTACGCTCAGCCTGCCTGTCTGTCCGGGGATGAAATGCGGTACTAAGGTTCACCTCTGTTCCCAAAGCCTCCTGGAAGGATCTCCAAAAGTTAGCTGTAAACTGTGTACCTCTGTACAAATAATAGATACTGGAGCACCATGAAGTTGCACTATCTCCTTAATATATAACTTCGCATAATCCTTAGCGGAATAAGTAGTCCTGATAGGTAGAAAATGTGCTAACTTTTTAAGCCTATCAACAATCACCCATATCGAATGAAATTTATGCTGAGAATAGGGCAAGCCTGTAATGAAATCCATATTGATTGCCTCCCATTTCCAAGTCGGAATCTCAATATTCTGCAGCAACCGACCGGGCTTCTGGTGCTCAACCTTAACTTGCTGACAATTAGGGCACTGAGCTACAAACTCAGCTATATCTTTCTTCATTCCATCCCACCAGTAAAGTTCCCCGATATCATGATACATCTTCGTTGTCCCTGGATGAATAGAATAGCGAGAATAGTGAGCCCCCCCCCATTTTGTGTCTGTGGCGTAACTCTGCAACATCGGGGACATACAATCAGCCTCGATATCTGAGGACTCTGCCCCCAGTAATCACCAATAGCGAATTTTCCTTCTGTGGAGTTGTATCTCTATAATGGACTAATATTGGATCCTCGTACTGGCGCTCTTTAACCTCGGCTACTAATGATGAAGCTACTGAATCCTGAATAGTAACTCTTGCATCATCCGAGTCCAATAATCCTAGGCTAGCTAACTAGTGAAGCTCATGAGCTAACTCCCTTTTCTCTAGCTGCAAGTAAGATAAGCTACCCATAGATCTATGGCAAAAGGCATCGGCTACTACATTCGCCTACCCAGGATGATATAAATATCAACATCATACTCCTTCAATAGCTCCAACCATCGCCTCTGACGCAAATTCAACTCCTTCTGCTTGAAGATGTACTGAAGGCTCTTATGGTTGGTGTAGATATCAACATGAACACCATATAAGTAATGTCTTCACATCTTCAGCACATGAATTACTGCGGCTAATTCTAAATCATGAGTCGGGTAATTCTTCTCGTGGTTCCTCAACTACCTCGAAGCATAAGCAATAACCTTACCGTGCTGCATTAACACACAATCCAATTCGACGCTTGAAGCGTCACAATAAATAACGTAGCCCTTACATCCCTCTGGAAGTGTCAGAACTAGTGACGAAGTCAATCTGTCCTTCAATGCCTGGAAGCTCCACTCACAAGTGTCATCACTGGAACTTAGCTATTGTCTGAGCCAGCTCTATCGGCGGTGCTGAAAGAGAAGAGAAACCCTCTACAAACCTCCTGTAATAACCTGCCAGCCCCAGAAAGCTACAAACATCCATGGGTGTTGTGGGTCTAGGCTAAATCTTCACTGCCTCTATCTTTTGCGTACCAACCCTGACGCTCTCATCTGAATCAACATGACCTAGGAAAGCTACTGAGTTCAACCATAACTCACATTTAGAGAACTTCACGTACAGCTTCTGATGCTGAAGAACTCTGAGTACCACACGCAAATGATCCTCATGCTCATAGATCAAGAATACACCAGAATATCATCAATAAGCACAATCACAAACAGATCTAGGAAGGGTCTGAATCTAGCTGTTCATCAGATCCATAAATACTGTTGGGGCATTAGTCAAACTGAACGACATCACACTAAACTCAAAGTGACCATATCGGGTTCTGAACGTTGTCTTCAAAATGTCTTTCTCTCTGACCCTAACCTGATGGAGACCTCAGGTCTATCTTCGAGAAACATCTGGCACCCTGCAACTGGTCAAATAAGTCATCAATACTTGGGAGCGGATACTTATTCTTTATCGTCACCTTGTTCAGCTGCTTGTAATCAATACACATCCGCAAGGAGCTATCTTTCTTCCTTACAAATAAGACAGGCGCTCCCCACGGTGACGTACTAGGTCTGATAAAGCCTTTCTCGAGCAAGTCCTTGTTTCTCTTCCCGCCCCACCTCAACTCGGATGTGCCATCCTATAAAGAGAAATAGTTATCGGTTGAGTATCTAGTAAAACATCCATAGCAAAGTCATTCTCCCGCTCTGGCAGAAGACCTGGAAGCTCGTCTGGGAATACATCTACAAACTCATTAACTACTGGAACAGACGGAAGAGCCGGTGACTCTGCTTCTGCATTCTAAACTCGAACTATATGATAAATACAACCTTTTGCGATCATTTTCTTTGCCTTGTGATAGGAAATAAACCAACCTCTTGGCGAAGCAGTATTACCTTTCCATTCTAGCACTGGCTCTCTTGGAAACTGAAATCGGACCATCTTTGTTCTGCAATCAACATTAGCATAATAAGAAGCCAACCATTCCATACTCATAATAACGTTAAAGTCCACCATGTCTAACTATAACTACGGTATAATGATTACAAACTATAACTACACAATCTCTGCATACCCGTATAGCTATCACTGGATCACCAACAGGTGTAGACACACCAAAAGGCCTAATCGACTCGGGTTCTATCCTAAACTTACCAGCAATAAAAGTAGTGACGTATGATAAAGTAAAGCCTGGGTCTATCAATTCATACACGTTATGGGATAAGATTGATAATATACCTGTAACAACATCAGATGACGACTCAAGATCCTGCCGACCAACCAAAGCATAAATGCGATTCTGAGGATCGCTCGAACTGGACGCTTCACCTCTGCCTTTACCATGACCGGCTGGTGTCTGAAAACCCTACCCAAGAGGGCGTACCGATGATAAAGAACTAGCTGCAGATCCTATAGGCTGAACTAAACCTTCGCCACCTCTCGACGGACAATCTCGCATAATATGGCCTGGCTGACCACAAGTATAACACACATCCAAACCCAAACGGCACTGTCCGCCATGCAACTTACCACACTGAGCACATCGTGTTAGAGATGGCCCTCATATGGCTAGAACCACCTCTGAACTGGGAACTGGAAGCCCTGGAACTCTGGCTTGGCTCAAAATAAGTGGGTCTATCAAACCTCGATCTTGGGAACTTTGAAGGCACACTAGCTACTGAATAGGTTGAACGCCTAGAGAACTGCTGTCTATGACCACCCCGGTACTCACCAAAAGACCCAGAAGATCTAGCTCTCTTGTTCTGACCAGTATCAAGCTCTCGGATTAGCTCATTGCTGCTGCTTCCTCTCCTTTAAACCCTGAGCATATGTCTAAATACGAGAGATATCCATACCCTCCTGAAATGAGGCCGTCATGCAATCATTAATCAAATGCGGCCCAAGTCCAATCACAAATCAATGTACCCGATCCTCCATCTCAGCTACTAGTGAATTAAAAAGAAGATTGTACTCCCGAGCACTCATATTCCCCCTGGCGTAAATTCAGAAATCGACCAACTCGAGCTCGTCGGGCCTCTGCTGGTAAATAGTATCGAAGGAAAGCCTCTGTGAACTCTGGCCATACTGCTAGGTGTATAGTAGCCCCTTTAGACAACTCCCAGGTCTCATACCACTGGACAGCAACATCTCGCAAACGGCAGGAAGCCAACTCTACTGACTCATTATTTAAAGCATGCATTACCCTCAAAGAATGCATTATCTAAAGCATGTATTACTCTCAGCATCCGATCTATAAAATTTTATGGGTCCTCATCAGGTTTCGATCCAAAGAATACTGGAGGGTCCAAATTAATGAAGTCTCAAACCATGGCACTAACAACCCTGTCAACATAACCAATACCCGTACCCTGACGCTGGGTTTGAGCGGCCACTAATTGAGTCAATAATCGAATAGTATCTTGCAACTCCTGGCCTGATGCACTATGTGGAGGAACTGGGAGTACTATAGCTATAGCCCCTCTAGGTCCGCTGGGATGGAAAGGCTCTGAGAAGACTGAGATGGGGCCTCATTCTGGGACTCACCCTAGCGCACATCTATTAGTGGAACTTGACTAGTACCCTCATCTGTCACAGCCTTACCTCTCTGGCTGGCTGAACCTCTCCTCGTCACAGGCATCACTGAAATCATAGTACGTTATTAGAAAAGAAATCCTGTTGGTACAGCTCTAACGCACGATCTAAGATAAGAAAAAAGGACAATCTTCCTAAATGCCTGCTCCTCCTTTTTATAAGTGTGGTGCGCAACACACCATAAACAGAACTGCCGGGACACGGCTTGTAGACAAGCCTAGGGGCAACTCGCTTGCTACGATACAAAGTTTGTCACGACCCAAACTGGAGGACTATGACGAGCACCCGGGCCCTACCTGCAGAGCACCACTAATCATACTTTCATATCATAATCATAAATAAGAGTGGACCTCAAGGTCGTTAGATAAAATCTGCAAGATCATAAGAGAAATATGCTGAAAAAGGGATGAGCCCGAAAAGACATACTATATGACAATACTGGACAAAAACTGTGCAAGCCGACAAGGCCATAATGAAATACTATACAACAAAAATATAAGCCAAAGGGGCCATACAGCATCTAACTAACCCATGACTGTCTACAAACCTCTGCTGCAGTATATGACATAATAAGGTAGGGACAGGGCTCCGCCATACCCGTATGTACACAAAAGAACAACGTACCAAAAACACAACAGCAACTCCACAATAAGAGGAGTGCTCCAATATCAGCTGAATAGCAGCCTACAGTGGCAAATCGTGACACGACTCATTTTAGAATTGCGCGGGTATCTACCATTGCCACCTCGTTAGGCGAGCCCTCAACCCAACACAAAATATTTCCACGATATGTTACAAATGAAAAACATAAATCAAACCAATACATTCAAATAATTAGAGGAACTGTTTACAACTATTTGCGAAATACACTGACTGAGTTTCCCATGACCTGGTCTAGACTAGTACAAGAGCGACTAAGATTGAACCGGAATACAATAATAAATCTAAGACCTAACCTCCATCTCGGAATGGAAATGATGGAGGCCTTCAAGATAGGCACCGTGCATCTTCGAAAAAACTCCAACAATCAATTTCTTGAAAAACTCTACACCTCAAAAGGGATTTAGCAAGAGTAGTATCAGTACAAAACTAGTATTGGTAAGCATCATAGGCTGACAATCTTAAGGTAAATAATCACTCTCCTGTTCGCATAACAGGGTAATGAAATAGAATTTTTGAGTTTCCATAATTCAATAACCGGGTTGTAATTCAAAAGTTGGGATTTTTGGATTTTTGATTGATGGACTTAATGGGTGTCGATAAACTGGATTACACAACTTGTCTAGCGTTAGAATAATCTATACATTGAATATTGCATAGTTAATGCACAGATTTGGATTGGAAAACTTGAACATAGTAAAGAATGTTTTTGTTGGGTGTTGGCTTCCATCGAAATTTAGGTTTGTTGTAGCTTGAAATTATTTTCTAAGGGCTGTAAACATCTTTCATGCTTGATATCCGCTTGATCCATACATAAAAACAAGTTTTTAAGGTCTTTGGGTGTTGGAAAAATCGGGTCTGTCGGAGAAGACGTCATCGCTTCAGCGATCAAGGGACCGTTGGGGCGGCTCCGCTTTAGCGCCTAAGGGGTCGCAGGAGCGGTCGAGGGAGAAATGGAAGGGGACGCAAAAGCGGTCGCCATGCCCGCTATAGCATCTCTGCAGCAGCGGTTTGAGTGACCACTATAGCAGTTCCTGCACAGAAACTGCAACTAGAACTTTTGAAAATAACTGATTCCGCTGAGATTTTGAGCGTAAAATGCAAGCTTTTGATTTCTTAAATCTGGTAACATCAATCCTCATAATTTACTCTTCCCCGCAGGTACAATGGCCAAAAATCAAGAAGCCGAGCAACAAGAACAACAAGAGGAGAAAGCACCCATCCATCAAATCTTCATCAGTCCCTAATGTGAGCGTTGTTTCTTGGAGCAGAGGCGCATGCCCTCTTGTTGGAGAGGGTTTTTGACATGAATAATGTGGAGAAATGTGCTCCTGAGTTTCTGGAGAGGCTGCAAATGATAAAGTGGATGCGTTTGGTTAAGGATCCCGGGTGATGCATTGAGAATTGGGTAAGGAAATTTTACGCCATGTTGCCTACTGTATATTGGGATTCTTCTGACCCTAGGTGTCACAACCCAACCAGAGGGCCGCGACGGGCACCCGGGCACCTCTTAGCATACTTTTCATTCATCATTCATATTAATCCCATTCGGCAACAATTCATTTATATCATCGTTAGCAACTACGCCCATATCAATGTACATAAGCCGACGAGGCTAACAAAATAATATCCAAAATATAGGCCGACAAGGCCAAAAAAAACTATCCATATACACATGTCTACGAGCCTCTAAGAACAATACGTCATATCATATAGGCGGGACGGAACCCACGCGCTTCATAAATATGTACACACAAAGAATCTATACCAAAGCGATAATGAAAGGGGGCTCCGCATGTATCCCCGAAAATATAATGGC
>NW_026713796.1:0-31509 GCF_029784015.1 Lycium ferocissimum | reverse complement strand
CGATTTACAAACTCGATACGATATCCCATGACCTGGTCTAGACTAGTACAAGAGCGACTATTGACTCGGATTACCATTATATTCTACGACACATCCTCAGAGCCGGATGAAATGGGAGGGTCTTATAGATAGGCACCGTGAGTTCCTCTCCATATCAAACAAATACCACGCAATCTACACCCCCAAAAGGGTGTAGCAAGTGCAATATCGGTACAACCACACGTCTTGAGTAAGTATCATAAGTAGGACAGCTGATTAGTAATACATATTGGTAGAAATCACACGAACAATGATGACAATCACTAAACCGAATCACATATCTATATACGGTACATCACAACGTCAATATAACTTAAGAACCACCAACTACTCTCCCAATGGGTTATAAGTTGGCTAATCACTGTTATATCCCAGTATTTTGTACATTGGGACAATTTGGGTTAACTATGATAAGTTAGGGATAAAACCATTTCGGGATATGAAGTCGGGACGTTTGATAGCCTTCGATTTTGTTTTGAGACCTAATTTGTAAACATGAATTTGTTGGCGTAGAACAACTGAAAATTTGGGACCAAAAAATGGAATAAGTGAAAGTTGCAAATCATGCAAAAATAGGCCCTTTGGCCGTGTACCCTTGGAATGGTCCCACACATTTTGTGGACAAATTTAATTGATCCAACACATGTGTGGGCCATGGGACACGTGCCCTGGAGTCTTATATTAACACAAAAGATGACTTCCTAAGTCATTCGTTTTCATCCGACACTTAGAAAAAAAAATCAAGAAGTTGAAGAACCTCGCTTTGAGAGCTCTCGGCCAAACCTCCCAAAAACTAACTCCAATTCAAGCCATCCCAAAAATATTTCTTTGATGCAAATCCACTAATTTGAGGTCCCTAAGTAGCGTTGGAAGTGTTATTCGGGTCATCCAACCATCCAGTTGTGTAGATCGCAAACCACAGCCCATTGTGAAGTTGAAGAAGAAAGGTAAGATTTGATCTTGTTTTATGTGTTATGAATGGTGTATGCATGTTGTAGTATGCTAAAATGGATGAAATTCATGAAATATGGTATGTTGGAAGTGTGGCCGTGTAGGTGTGTGTGTGTTGTGTTGTGTTGAAGAAGTGAATTAAAGTCTAGTTAGCATGTTTTGATTGTTGTAGAGTGAAGAAATGGATGAGAATCGTTAGTATGTGTATGTGTTAGGTTGGCCGAAAATGGGTCATATTATATGACAACGAATGGATCAATTCTAATTAGTGTTTTGAATGTTGTCGTTATGAATTCTATGTTGGAAATGAGAGTTTAATGATTCAAGATTGAGGTTGTAATTGTATGGGCTGATTTGGAAGTTAATGTGCTTTTGATGTAATTTTTATATTTAAAGAATGGCATTGTTAGAGTGTAAATTGGTGGTGCAAATCATGATTTGGAAGTGAGAATGGGTTATAGTGAGGCTCTGGATTTGGGGTGTTATTTTCGGGCAAATTGGAGCCTTTGTTGGATTGTTGGGAATATTGTATGAATTGTTTAAAATGTTCTTGAATGTTGTTGGTATGGGCTTGGGTTGGTATTGGAATGTATGAGCGATAATGTTGGCTTGAATGTAAGTCGTTATTTGAAATAATGAATGTTGTTGAATGATGTAAAGAGGGTTATTAATGTTATGTTGCCTTTCGAATTGATTATTGATGTTGCTAGGTTGGTTGGTTGTTGTTGTTGTTGTTGTTGATTTGGCGAGTTAAATTCTCGGGGTTGGTGTATTTAGAGGGAAATGCTGCCCAAATTTGTAGAATTAAAGGCTAATTTGGAATTAAATGCCTAAATAGCTATAGCTAACAATTGATATCCGTTGACTTATTTGTAGACCTCGAAAGTCGAGACATAGGTTGGAGTTTGGATTAGCTTGGAAAGCGAGACGAGGTATGTAAAACGCAACCCTTCCTTCTTTTGGCATGCCTTAGTCGTAAATAGGCTATGATACGAGCCTCGAGAAATTCTACCCTCGCGATCGAATAGTGTCTGTGATTCTTATTTGTTCCTTAGTCTTCGTATGTTTGATATGATAAAATGTTGGCCCTTATGTCTTTTGTATGACTAAGTTTAAAAAGTTGCATAAAAGTTTGGTTTTAAAGAGTTTTTGTTCCTAAATGATTCCGAAAACTACGAAAGTCCGTAACTTTCTGAACGAACGGATCGCCTCGATATAAGCTCAAAAAATGATTCCATGATGTATGATGACTATGTTTTTCATAAAGGCGGGCCCGACTCGGGTTGACACCGTCCGTGGGTCCCGCGACTTTCCTTTACGTACTTGATGACTTTTGTAAGACTATGATGTGACTATTATCTTGATTTCAAGTATGATCGGTTTACCTACCTTTTAAGTTTATGATAATGATCTTATGCATGATTTTGGTACGTAACTATGATTTCGAAATTCGATTTGATATGCTCCCGTGATATTCGGAAGGAAATCGGTTTGACTACCGTTTTGGCCTATAAACGATGGTTCGTGTGATTAACATATTAAGTCTTTGAAAGTGTTTTAAACCGTATTTGGTTACTTATAACCTTGTTCGTGTATTATTATTACATTTTTTAGCCAAGACCGGGCCGGTTATGTTATCGTACGCCTTTGTCTTTTGTATTACGAAATATGATGTGTCGGTTCGCCCCCTTTCGGCCGGGAACCGCGTATATATTATGGTGTTATGATGTGTCCGTACGCGAGCCCGCTTTCGGCCGGGTGCGTGTATATATATGCTACGTTATATGTTATATATGGATTACGGAATATGCTCGGTTGGAATCGGAAGCGGTGGTGGGGCAAACCCAATGGTGGGGACAAACCCAATGATGAGGCAAAATTCCACATTGGTTTAGCAAATCGCATATTGGTCTAGGCAAATCCCGTTGGTCTGGGCAAATCCCACATTGGTTTAGGCGAATCCCACATGATTCTTGTCGGCTCGTATGATAAGGTATGATGTTATGATGTGCTTCGGTATGTATATGTATGATGCGTATTTCGGGAGTAAGCGTGTTGGCATTCGATTATTATAGTTGTCTTCACAATGCCTGTTTGCGCATGACTTGCGTGTCGGATAGCCGACATTTTGGTGATACGGTTATTATGTTTACTTTCTATACCTCTGTTTCGATCATGGCTCAGATTTGTTACTATATCTTCTGCTTTGCATATTCAGTACATATTCCGTACTGACCCCCTTTCTTCGGGGGCTGCGTTTCATGCCCGCAGGTACAGATACGCGTTTTGGTGATCCACCGGCGTAGGATTTCCGTTCTGCTGTTCAGAGTGCTCCGCTTTACGTTGGAGCGATATTTTGGGTATATACTCTTCCGATGTATATGGTTATGTTATTCGAGAATGCGAGCGGGGGCCTGTCCCGTCATTGATTCGGTTGTTCATGTATTAGAGTGCACGTAGACATAGATGTGGGTTATGTGCGATTTGTTCGGATGCGTGAGTAAGTTGTGTTTGGGCTGCCCATCCGCCGTGGCAGCCTTGTCGGTTGCGTGTATGTATGTTTTGCTACGTTATGTATATTATGATAGCCTTACGGGCTTCGGTGCAGTATATGTTTGTATGCGTTAGTTTGGAGCCACGTACGATGCGGTTATGTACAAGTCGTTTGTATGCCGAATTTGGTTAGTGAGCGCGTATGGGTGCCCAGCTCGGGCACTAGTCACGGCCTACGGGGTTGGGTCGTGACATCACCTACACAGGTTCTCAACATCTTGGCAATTCTCAAGTCGCTCATTTGTGTTTTAGGGGCGAGCTCATCGTTACGACACCTTTTTATCCTACCTTGCTTTAAACCATTTACTACTAGTTTTGGGTTAATTTAACTGGCACAAGCCAACAATATAATTCACAATCATCAAGTCCAAATGTTCGTCATTGCCTATGTATAGCATCTAAACCCAAATAAGATAAGTCTGAGTATATCTGACCCAATCCAATCACCACAATAGATTCATTACAATCCAATCATCACAACAACTCAATCAAGTCATAATACAATACGGTGCAATAATGGTATGAATGCGATGCCATGCCATGCAAATGAGGTGTATACATGGACTCCGGACGGAAATATCGACGTCTCGATAGCACAGCCCAGGGTGACTCGCGAAGTCTAAGTGCCACCCGTCCCGGATCTTTGCCCAACAGACATACGGGACCCTGGCTAATTGCTTACGAAGTCTCACCGCGCCACCACCCTGGGGGACTGCGGAATCTATGCACTAATAACGATTTCGGGATAACATCGAGAATCGGCCGTGACAACAATGCCGAATATAACCATCGGACATCGGCCTCACTCACACTTCGCTCAAATAAAAGTACATCAAATATCGATTTCGTGAATCAACAATTTCGAAATTGAACCTCGGACATCGGCCTCCTCACAATCACTCAAGTAAAATAATTCATCAAATACCAGTTTCATAAAATCAACGATTTCGAGATAGGTCTTCGGACATCGGCCTTTTCATAATCACTCAGTAAAAGAGTTTATTAAATATCAGTTTCGCTCAATTAACGATACCGGATCATCACCGAGTATCGACCATGCATGATAAATATGAGAAAATGCGTGCAGTGCATATGTCAATCATCAATAATCAAGTTTAATATCACAAGTACCTCAACGAGGTACGCCAGCAACGTATCACATCATATTACCAACAGTGGGTATGCCAACATATATCAATAAGTCATGTACCAATAGTGGGTACGCCAACATATATCTATAACTCAAGTACCAACAGTGGGTACGCCAATAATATATCCAAGTACAAATACCAACAGTGGTATGTCAATTCTATCCAAATCAAGGTAACAAAACCGAATTCAATATCTACCAACTACACATGGCATCAAGCCAACACAATTGCATAATCAAGCACACATAATGGGTGGCTAGTCCCAACACACATCAAGTCAATCATTTGACATACGGTATTACTGTTTTCCCTAAATCAGCATATTTGTTTAGGATAAGAATCTCACCCTGCACTCGAGTCATTCGTCACCATTTAACTAGGACATCATTCACTACCATGGTACATTTTATCTTCCCGCCTAGCATTTAGATTCAATACAATAATTTCATCGATAAGCATAATTAGATTTCGTCCACTACTCCCAAGTTATATAAATCCACTGATAATCAACCAGCCACATCAATACCTAAGGAGTCTAGAGGCCACAAGCCCGAACAAACAAGTCACACATAACAATACTATCCTAAAGTTCCATCCCATATCTCTAATTTCCTATACATGCATTCTCCGTTTCTTCTACACAATGATACGGAAAACTAATCGGAGTCTACTGAAAGGAAACTGTAACCTACCTCATGGCTAAGCAAGTGCCACGAACATCCATTGATTCCTTCAAATCGATCTCTACATCGTAATCCGCGTGAAATAGTTTAGAGACAACCATGTTTCCCAAGATCAATGCTTTCCACTTGAATCCTTTATAAGGGATTTGGATTAATAGGGAGGTTTAGGGGTCTTAACCCACCTCTAGTTTTCTTCTATATTAATGTTAAGAGGTTTTCCCATTTTCAAGCTTATATTTGGGAAGAAACCATTTTCAATATCCATACAAGAATCTATTTCCAAAAGGAAAGGAGTGTAAAGATCTAGCTTATTAGCTCATTTCTTTGGTGAAGAACATGGGAGGTGGCTTAGAAGGAATTTTAGGGAGAAAATGTTGCTACCTCATCACTCGTCCAATTCTAGATAACTTGAAACCCACTTGATGATTCTCTAGGTAAGTATGTTTAGGAGTAATTTCTTAGGTGGAAGGAGGGTTGGAGGATGTTAGAGGGACTTATTTGGACTAAAACTCTCATTTTTGAGCTTTCTCACCGAAAATGGAGAGGCCGGAACTTAGGGTTATGAAAAATGGGACAATTCCGAAATGATCCTGAAATAGGGAAATTCATGCGCGAAACCGCCCGAACGGTAATTGTCTTGCTACACAGCACGCCAGCATGTGTGCTAATATACCTCTATAGTGGCGTGCGGTCATAAGCGGTTATCGTTACGACGATTAGTATACTGCCACAGTGTCACTGCTGTAGCGTCAATGCGACCGCTGTGGCGGTCTAGCTCTATCTGTTTGCCTACGCTTCTATTGCTTACGTGATACGTATGATGATCTTGGTTTGGCTTGAAAGGTTTCCAGGACGGAATAGGTGGAGGCACTGTTAAGGGCCATAGTCATCATCTTCCCTCGAATTTCACAGTAATGACGAAACGGGTTATTACATCTTGTTCCTAAAGAGGACTATGCATCTGCTATTGTTCATCCTCGGGTTGGAGCTGCAAGCGTCAAAATTGACTCCTCTCTATATCAGTTGTTGAAGGTTGAGGGCTACTTTCGGAACTGCGATAATGACCCTCAACGTCATTGCAGAATTTTGTGGATGTATGTTCTAATCACATCCAAAACAACGTGCCACAGGATGCTATTCAGATGAGGCTTTTCAAATATTCCTTAGCTGGAGATGCAAGAGCATGGTTCGAGAAGCTGCCCCGTAATTCTATTAATACATGAGTAGAGATGGTAGAAGTCTTTCTCAAGAAATGGTACCCTCCTAGCAAGAAGGCTGAGATTCGTGACAAGATCTATGAATTTAAGCAGCGACCAGGGGAACAATTATATGAAGCTTGGCAGAGATTTAAAGAGCATTTGCAGAAGAGTCTAAATCATGGTTTCCCGGAGAAGTTCTATCAAGGGCTGGATCCAGTGACGCAATCAATTGCTAACAATGCAGCTGATAGGTGTTTTATGAATAAATTTTACCGACGAGTAACCAACATACTTGACAGGCTAACTACGCACAATCAGGCTTGGCACTCAACAATGCTGATATTGTGCCTTATGGTAGTGTTATGGTCTAGAATATAGTAAAGGAGAACCATGTCACGACCCAACTAGGGGCCGCGACGAGTACCCGATACTTGTACCGGGCACCCCCCGTCATAGGTCTTTTCTTGTTACTAAGTGGGCCGTATGAACACTGGCATTTTTTTTTTCCATAACATCGCTGATAATAGCATACATATACACGAGTAGTAGCAATCAAGCGTAACGACATATCACGCGGCGACAAGGACAACTAGGTATGAAACATCGATCGTACATATCTGTATCGAGCCTCTAAACAGAATACATGTAATTACAAGTGACTGACTTTGCTGAGTTCAGATATATACATAAGAGTAGTACCCAAAACAGTAGCTCCGGAACAACTGGAGCGCCTTTCAATGTACAGCTGGAAAAGCTCCTAGGAGTCGAACTCGTCAACTTTGTCTACACGCGTGGCATGAGACGCGGCCCCCGAGAAAAGGGGTCGGTACGAGTGTACCGAGTATGTAAGCCATAGAAATAATACAATGAAGCATGTAACATGTGAGCAATAACAACTGTGGGACCAAAGATCATGTAACGAGAAAAAGGATAATGCGTTTTGTAAGTGCCTCTCAGGCGGATGTCATGCTTGCTTATTATATTTTTTTCAAAAACATTTCTTGTCATATACATGTGAAAATAAAACAAGTCATGTCGCCGAAATACGTCGGCTCGCCCACATGTGTCCCGCGTCCGGGATGGAATTACGCCGGTGACCGAGGTGTGCGTCTATAGCGCAACATGTATCCATTCCCCAAAATTTTCCCATTTTCATATACATATCATATACATGTCATGTACATATCATAAAAACACGGTCATCATGTACCATTAGGGTCATTCACGAAGGTTTCAAGGCATTTCAATTTCATTTCCAAAGGTTTCGGACGTTTGAACACTTCTTTTCTTTAAAGCACAAGTTATGGATTCAATTCTATTGAAAAAGGAATAAATTTAGGTGTCGTTTCCGACTTTTCCCGAGGGTCGGTGTCACGACCCGCCCGTGGCCGCGGCTTTCATATCGAATCATCATAATATAGCTTGATTCAAATATCATATTCATCATTTATAGCAGAATGAAAATAAATACTGTCTTAGGCGGTCGCGCGTACAAAAGTATCATATCAAAGTCGGAGAGGCGGCGGAATATACATCGCCGAACATATATACACATATACAAGTACAAGGGCCATTATGGCCTCCATAACGGGCGGGACCGCGCTAAGATGCAAATCATGAACAAACCGAACATACATAGGACCCACGACCCACACACGGATGACTACAGGCCTCTACAAATCATAACGAAATCATATGACGGGACAGGGCCCCGCCGTACCCCAAATAGTCAAATGTACAGAAACATATGTATCGCGAAAGATATGTACCAACACATGGGCTCCGGATCAAAAGGAGCACTCTCTGATAGCAGAATGTACAGCCTACGCTGGCAGACCACGAATCTCTGTACCTGCGGGCATGAAACGCAGCCCCCGAAGAAAGGGGGTCAGTACGAAAGATGTCGAGTATGTAAAGCATAAAGTGCGAGAATCCAAATCATAACGAAGTAAAAGTATAAGGAGAGAGAATACCGAATCGGTGTATCAAACACATGCGAAAACATATATATATAATGCAAATCGAAATCATGCATAACGCTCAGGAACGTGGTCACCACTCCGACGCTGGTGCCACACACAGCATAACTCCGGAAGGTTTCAAATCTTCGTACAAACCCCGAACATATCATATCACACATATCATATCGTGACATATCATGTCATCAAAACAAATCATATCATCGGCCATATCACAGCATAACTCCATATACGGTAACCGGCCCTATGGCGAGGTCTCGAAAACCGTAACACAGCATACTGCCGAATTTGTTATGGTGCGCACGATCACAAACCGGCCCGGGAACCGGCGAACGATATCATAGTATAGGCACGAGCAGAGTAGTGCAGAAGTCATATGCATATATCCAATTAAATTCCAAGAGTCGGCAAATAAATACATATAAATATTCATATTAAGATCAGAAGGCTTAGAGTAAGTATCGGGTCTGTCGGAATTAATATACAAAAGATGCGAGCCTTTAGATTTACAAAACTTTCGAAAAATACTTCATAAACTATTTTATGAAAATTTAGTGTCGTTCACATTTAGGAGCTTACAAATAACTTATGGAACCAACCAAACGGAGTCTCAAACTCATGGGCAAAGGTCCTTCCTTTATATCATACAAAAGTAGATTAAGCAAGACCAACAAAAGAAATCTCGGCTGGTGGGCCCACCTCGGGTCAAGTCGAGGTGGCGGACATAAATCACAAACTTTAGGCTCTATGGAGTCATCTATATATGCCTCAGAACAATTCTATCACATTTGCGCAAATTATGGACGTTCGAATAGCTTTTCAACAAAACATAAGAATTAAGGTTCAATTGTACTGAATGAATAGTAACTAAAATCAAACTCGGGTTTCGATGAGCAGGATAATCCCCGAGGCTCAAATTCGAACCTAGTATATCTAGAACATGCCAACAAAGGAAAGGGATAGCTTTACATACCTTGCATGCGTCTTAGGCTCGCTTAAACTCAAATCCCGTTTGCTCCAAAATCTACAAATGGTCACAATTACCAAATGTGAATTCAAGCTTTAGGAATCCCATCTTAGTTCCATATTTGTTTACAAAAATTTGGGCAGCATCTCCCCTATAAATTCAACATCCCCGAGACTTAGCTCGGCCATAATATTAACAACAACAACCCCAACAATGACAACAATCATCAAAATTACACTAAAACGCATTCTAGTATAATTATTCTTCCTTTCTACATAAGGCAACAATTTCCATTCCAACTTCACAATTCCAAACTAATATCAATATTTCCGTATTCATTTACTAATCAAAATCACTCCAACATCATTCGAAAGCATTCCATACCATTATACAAAATATTCGCAAAATATACAAAAATCCCACCGAATTCATAATTCATTCAAAACTTCCATTCTTCGACACAAACGTTCATAACACATTTTCATTTCCCCAAATTCATCAACAATAACCATAATTCACATTTAATATATTACTTCCATAATTACATAAAAATTTGTATAAAAATCATATAATTTCCCATAACAACATGCTACCAATTCCCATGCCAACTCAAATCGTTAAACCCTTATTTACGTCATAAATGTCGTAACAACACAATTTGCAACTTAAATAAATTTCATTTCATCTCTTCCTACACCATGCCTACCACAAGGCCACACACACCCCTTCACACCCTATGGCTCACGGCCATGCACACATATCACACACACACACCGCAATTTCATAATTCTCATGCAATTCTAATCACTTTAAAACATATACTTCTTCCATAACATAGAAGAATGAAATTCTTACCTTTCTTTCAAATTTCAACTTTGCCGCAAACGTCGCTCTTTTGCTAAACCAATTGTATCACGTCGAAGAGCGTTTCGAACTTACCAAGAATTCAAGAAGAAAGAGATTTTTGGATGAAGGTTGATGGACTTGGAATTTTTTTTTTCCTCTCCTCCATGTTCGGCCGAATGGCCATTCTTGGGAGCTCTCAAGTTTTTCCTTTGTTTTCTTGAATTTTCTTGAAGGTTTGCTCTTTTATTAATTAGTCACATGACTAATCACATGGCTAAATTCATGGGCTTGGACCATTTTTCATGGACCATGGCCGGCCAAGCCTTCATTTTGGGCTTCAATTTTTCTTGTTTAATTTTTGAGCCCAATAATTTATGGATCTTATTTGTAATTCCCGAAACTAATTTCCGAAATCCCAATTTTGCCCTTGGCCTTCTTCCGTGTTTCCACGTCAATATCTCTCATAAATGTCACACATCTTAACTAAAATCAAAATATTGCCTTATAACATACAAGTCACAATTATTTCAAAATTTTCCGAATATGCGAAAACACGGGATATAACATCCTCCCCCCCTTTATAACATTCGTCCTCGAATGTTAGACTAGCCTTACGAGGTCGTATAAGCATAACGGGGGAGTTTCTTCTCTATTATCATTTCGCTATAAAACCTTAACAGAAGATATGTCCCTGGTGCACAACCCCCTCCTCGCCTGACAATTCGGAATAGTTACGGGTTGCTTCTCATAAGACAATTCCTCCGTTACCTAAATATCCTCCACTGGAAATATTCTGGAAGGATCACCAACACATTTACGGAATATGGATACACGGAATACCGGATATGCTGACTCCGGATCAGATGGTAAGTCTAACTCATAGGCGGCCTCGCCTATCTTCCGAATAATATGATAGGGCCCGATGTACCACGGGCTAAGTTTACCCTTTTTACCGAATCTCATGACACCTTTCACAGGTGATACCTTCAGAATTACCCATTTGCCAATCTAAAATTCTAACGGTCGGCGTCGCTTTCCTGCATATGATTTTTGTCAACTCTGGGTCGCCAATAGCCCCCCTCGAATTAGTTTCACTTTGTCAACCGCTTGCGAAATCACATCTGGACCAATTAATTTGGTTTCGTTCACATCGAACTAACCAAACAGAGATCTGCATCTTCTGCCATATAAGGCTCGTATTCGTACGGTGCTATCTGAATGATCGAGCGATAACTATCATTATCAAGAGCAAAATCCAGTTAACGGTAACTAATCACCTCTACTATCCTTGAAATTAATAGCATAGACCCGTAGTATATCTTCCAGTGCCGGAATAGTACGTTCGGCCTGTCCGTCGGACTGAGAATGCCATACCGTGCTATGACTCACCTGAGTCCCCAATTCTTCCTGAGACAATCTCCAGAAGATAGCCATAAGCTAAGCACCTCTGTCGGTTATAACAGATACAAGAGTCCCGTGAGATCTTATTATCTCTTTAATATGCAGTTTAGCATAATTCTCAGCCGAATAAATAGCTCTATCCGACAGGGAATGGGCTGGTTTCGTCAATCTTTTGACAATAATCTAATTAAAATCGTACCTGCGTGGAGTGCGCGGTAAATCTATAATGAAGTCCCTGTTAATCGTTTCTCAATTCCAAACAACATTTTCGTTTCCTGTAGTAATCCATCGAGCTTTTGATGCTCGATTTTGGACTTATTGGCAATTTGGATATTGTCCAACAAACTCTGCACCGTATTGGAATGGCATCTTTGAACTGACACTATTTTACCTTTTCCATAATCGATGGTTTAACAACTCCTCGGATAGAACCCCCAATATTTCCAGAATCGTTCAAACGAACTCTACGGCTAACTAACTGATGAATTTTTCAAACTAATTCTTCCTTTCTGGATGCACACTAGTCAAGTTGCCCATAGATCGCGACTATGAACGTCTGCCACAACATTCGCTTTTCCGGGGTGGTACAGAATATCGATGTCATGGTATTTCAATAATTCAAGCTTAAAATATACTGGAGACTCTGACGGTCTGTTCAATTATCAGTGTAGCCTCCATATAAATAATGCCGCCATATTTTCAAAACACGAGTCACCGCGGCTAATTCCAAATCATGAGTGGAATAATTTCTCTCGTGCGGATTGGTTACAGATATGGTCAGACACCACTTCATACCGACAATGCACAAAATTTCATGGCGTATCTTTTTATGTTTTATGTGACTAGTAGTTTATAAACTATTTCTAGTATGCAACAAACCCCTTTCTTTCCTTCAAAGACTTCCAAACTACCAAGCACTGGTATTCCTGTTACGATAATTCGTCATTACCCGAAATATTCGTTGAGTCTGGTAATCCCCTCCATTACTCTTTAGGAGCCTAGCCCTTTTCTTGCCTTTATTACTATTCTTTAAAACATATTACTGCGCACTTATGTACAGCATCCGTTTACTCGATAGGGGGGTATTAAATCATGACATAAACATATCACAATTCATATAAGCGAAAAGCATCTTCTTAAGGCGTCTTTCATCCTTTCCCTGTATTCTCTTGGTATGTAGATACACTTAAGCTCGGGCCTTCAGTCAATAAGTTTCCTTTCTTGACATTTAAAGGTATTGTAATACAGTTTTAAGTCTAACGCAATACGTTCTCCCCCCCTTTATAAGGGGCTGCACTTCCACCCTGTCCATGTCTTTCTTTACAATCTATAACTTGATTAGCCTCGTGTGAAGCTTTAATAAAATCACGAGGCGATGAAAACTCTCGATCACATAGTACAAAATCTCATCTGATAACTAGCCCTCAAATAATGTAATCAATGTAGCCATTTATCCGTTAATAATCACACCCTTCCTTCATATTCGTTCCTTGTCTTTCGTTCTGCTTCCTCGATAATCAAATTATTCATCGTTCCATAGCATGGGTTTTCCTTTTGCCCTACACTGTTACATTCCAGTTCCTTTTTACAAATAATTTCGTGCTTTGCCCGTCGGCTCTTCTTAATTACGTTTCTTACTTTCACTCTTTTTCTGACGTTCCGATCCCTTTACATTCTACTCAATTTCTCTCTCTTCTCTCCAAATGTCGTTGTATTAAAATGTCCCAATCTCAACTTACAGCAAAAATCAATATCAATTTATCTCGGAGCATCTGTACCATACCTTTCACTTGTCTCATAAATTAAATCCACGTAATGTCTCTCGTATATTACAACACTAGCTATTAGGGTCCACCCATCAGTCGACATAGTCATTAAAGGGGAGCCATACACATACATATAAATATACTCTGTCATTTTTTTTTTTTTTTTTGACATTTTCAATCACCTGTTCCAACTTACTCTAATTTCTGAGCTACGTTGCTCCTTTTTCCTTTTCGCCAATCTAATCCGCCGCAACCCATGCGACCTCTATAAAGTTTGCTAACTATTCCACATACCCTAATTTCCTTTAGGTTACCCCATATTTCCTATTTGTCTCTCATATCTATATTTGCGATTTTTTTTTTTTTTTTTTTACACTTCCCAGGGGGTCACCCATCCCAAAATTACTCTGGCCCTAGCACGCTTAACTTCACAACTTTAATGCATTTAGGTGCGTTAAGGCCGGTATAATCACATCAACCGCCCCGCACGACCTTTGTCACGTAATTTAAGATAGGCCGGGGTCTTAACAACTTTCAAAACGTCCTCGTGGCGGGTCCCACCCCGACCTGGAGAAAATTCGTTTACTTTTCTAACTACATACTTACTGTGTAGCCCTTTTTCAAATCCTCAATATTTACCCCCGTCTACATATAATTCCACACGGCCCACAAATTTAAATTTTCATTCCACAAATTCCAACCCCAATCCGTCGTCGGGAACTGGCAAACTATTTCTGTAAGGCTCTCTTCAACCATTAGCAGAAGGAAACTAAAGTCCGACAAACATCACAGAACTTCTTAGTACTTAATTAACATAACTACCTCCATGTATGCATATATACATATATATAGATTACTATTATTAAGGTCGTGAGCGAACCATTCAATTCCCGGCTGCTTGTCACATGCTTTGTATTTTCCCAATAAGGTGAAACTTAACTGCTGGACATTTTTGCCCTTCAACATAGGCTTTTCTAAAGCAAAGTGCGGTCGGAACGTATTTTTGGTCCGTTTAAATAAATCACGAATTTACTGGTCATATATACCCTCTCGAGATAGAAGTTCCAAAATAAGGGTGGTGCTTCTTACAAATGACTCGGGGGTGTCTTTTAAACTTTAACCCAACATAATAGATTTACTATATCGGTATCGACTTTCAAGACGTGTTAAGAACTTATATCTCATTTCCCTTTTTATAATTTGAAAAAAATTCGGGCAGAAGTTCCTCTGTATTTCTTACTATCCCAAACCTGCACGCAGGAAATGCCAACAACGCCTCACAGGGCCAACATGTTTACATATATATCATATCGTAGTATAGCCGCACAGGGCTAACAATTTCAAATAAAGGCATGAATATGTCGGGACTTACCTTACATACATAATTCAAATGGCACCGGTGGCATTTTTTTCCTATTTACTTTCCTTTTTGATCTTCAACTTTATATTTCAATCATACTTCAAATACCTTACCCGACATACATTTTTTTCATACCATTGCTTACCGGTGTACCTGTGTAGCTTCCAACGTCATCAATCACTGTCTTGTGTCGATACCGTTCTCCAGCTGAAATCAAGGGTTAGTAAAAAGGAATTCATTTCCTACGGCCTCTCTATCGCACGATCTAAGATCCAAAGGAAGGTAACACCCTAAATGTCCTCCTGTTTATAGATGTGGTGCACAACACACCGATAAACAAGACTCTACGAGACACGGCCTGTAGACATTCCGAGGACAAACCGCTCTGATACCACTTTTGTCACGACCCAGCCCCGTGGCCGCGACTGGCGCCCTATTTGGACACCCAAACAGACTTTCATATCGAATCATCATAATATAGCTTGATTCAAATATCATATTCATCATTTATAGCAGAATGAAAATAAATACTGTCTTAGGCGGTCGCGCGTACAAAAGTATCATATCAAAGTCGGAGCGGCGGAATATACATCGCCGAACATATATACACATATACAAGTACAAGGGCCATTATGGCCTCCATAACGGGCGGGACCGCGCTAAGATGCAAATCATGAACAAACCGAACATACATAGGACCCACGACCCACACAGATGACTACAGGCCTCTACAAATCATAACGAAATCATATGACGGGACAGGGCCCCGCCGTACCCCAAATAGTCAAATGTACAGAAACATATGTATCGCGAAAGATATGTACCAACACATGGGCTCCGGATCAAAAGGAGCACTCTCTGATAGCAGAATGTACAGCCTACGCTGGCAGACCACGAATCTCTGTACCTGCGGGCATGAAACGCAGCCCCCGAAGAAAGGGGGTCAGTACGAAAGATGTACTGAGTATGTAAAGCATAAAGTGCAGGAATCCAAATCATAACTGAAGTAAAAGTATAAGGAGAGAGAATACCGAATCAGTGTATCAAACCTGTACGAAAACATATATATATATGCAAATCGAAATCATGCATAACGCTCGGAACGTGGTCACCACTCCGACGCTGGTGCCACACACAGCATAACTCCGGAAGGTTTCAAATCTCCGTACAAACCCCGAACATATCATATCACACATATCATATCGTGACATATCATGTCATCAAAACAAATCATATCATCGGCCATATCACAGCATAACTCCATATACGGTAACCGGCCCTATGGCGAGGTCTCGGAAACCGTAACACAAAGATACTGCCGAATTTGTTATGGTGCGCACCATCACAAACCGGCCCGGGAACCGGCGAACGATATCATAGTATAGGCACTGTTACATCCCGTATTTTGAACGACGGGACGATTCGGGTTAACTATGATAAGTTAGGGTTAAGACCATTCCGGGACGCGAAGCCGAGACGTTTGACCTTCGATTGGGTTGTAGGACCTAAGTGTGTATGATATTATTGGCATGGGAATATTTTGAAAAATTTGGGACCAAAAGTGGAAGTCTTGAAAGTTGGAAATTATTGAGATTCAAAAGGGCCATGTGCCATGTGGCCGGTTGGCCACTATGAAATTATAAGGATGACTTAGGGGACTAATTTATCATCATTTCAAGACTTAGAACAATCACATGGAGGCCATAATATGAAATTATAAGGATGACTTAGAGGGTTTCACTAATTTATCATCATTTCAAGACTTAGAACAATCAAGAAACTTGGAGAGAAAAATTCCTCCACCCATTGTGTGTTGGCCACAATCTCCAAAAATCAAGACCAAGAGCTAGCCTTCCAAAAATTTATATTTATCAACACTATCTCAAATCATAACGAACGCATTCAAACATATGTAACAAAAGCCGATAAGGCTATATTTAAACTCAGATAATTTCCAGAAAAATTTCGGCAGAGTTTCCTTTGTTTTATGGACTATCCAAAATAACCCTGCACACGGAAATACCAACAAAGGCCACACAGGGCCAACAAAATATCATATACATATGCGGACCGGCCGCCGCCAACAAAATATCATATACATATGCGGACCGGCCGCCGGGCGAGTGGAATCGCCCAAACACAACAGATACAAACACAGTCATACGGAAGTAGGCACAACCCACAGAATATGTCCACAGACCTCTAATACAGACAGACAACTCATATGGCGGGACAGGGCCCCGCCGTACCCCAAATAGTCCAAACATACATACGAATGTACAAACAAAGATATATACCAAAATGTATGCTCCGGATCAAAGGGAGCAATCCAAGACAAAGCGAGAAATGTGTAGCCTACGGTGGGGGATCACCAACGTACGTACTGCGGGCATGAAACGCGGCCCCGACGAAAGGGGGTCGGTACGAAGGAAGTACCGAGTATGTAAAGCATAGAGTATAGAAACCCAAACCACAAACAAACTAAAGATACGGAGAGAAAACATCGGATTAGTATAACAAAATCATGTACGAAAACATATGTACATAATGCAAATCAAAATCATGCATAACGCTCAGGAACGTGGTCACCACTCCGACGCTGGTGCCACAACACAGCATACTCCAGAAGGTTTCATATCTCCGAACATCTCCGAACATATCACATCATATCATCATACAAATCATATCATAAGCCATATCACGATAACTCCAGAACGGTAACCGGCCCTATGGCGAGGTCTCGGAAACCGTAACACAGCATACTACCGAATTTAACATAAGGCGCACGATCACAAAACCGGCCCGGGAACCGGTGAACGGAGTCATATAAGGGCACGAGCAGAATCGTGAGCAGACAATGCAATTTGTAAGTCAAAAACCGCCTTTTAAAACTTGATTACTTCATAAGTCAATTCATTAGTCAACCATAGTCAAATAATTAATTAGTACGGAAATTTATTTCACAAAATATTTCCAAAGTGGTACGTGTGGTTCCAAAACATAGCATAGTGTTTCATAAGGTTCAAAACGTTATTTCATAAGAGACAAATTCAAAATCAAAGATCCTTTATCGAAACTTATTCAAAAAGAGGTTCTAGTAAGACAACTAAGGCATACCGGGGTTAGCGGGCCCACCTCGGGTCGAGTCGAGGTGGCAATCATAAATTATGGACGTTTAGGGTCTATGAGATCATACATAAAGATTTCAAAGTAAGCCAATCACCTATTGCTTAGGTTTCGGACATCTGATTGCTTTCTAGCCAAAATAGGGTCATTAGGCTTCAATTGAATTGAATGAATAGTAGCCAACTTATAGATCGGATTTCGAGGAGCAGAATTGCTTCCGGGGTTCCGATATCAACCTAACATACTAAGACATGCCAAAAGAAGGAGTGGGGAGCTTTACATACCTTATAAACGTCGTATGCTCACCCAAAACTCAGATCCCGTTTCGTCCAGAATCTGTAAATGGTCAAAGTTACCAATTAGAGACTTTAAGGCTTACAAGTTCACTTTAACTTCATTCTTGTCTACCGAAATTTCGGCAGCATTTCCCTATATATATATATCACCCCCGAGAATTGTCTTGGCTCCATATACAACAACAACAACAATCCACAATATCACAAATCACAACAAAATCATTCTAACATCATTATTCTTTCTTTCTACATAACCTAACAACTTTCATCCAAACTTCACAATATCAAACTAATATCAACGTTATCATATTCATTTACTTATTTAGAATTATTCAAACACATTCCGATAATATTCCAAACATGACGTACACAAATTCAAGAAGTTCGTCGTTTTCCATCTTCCTTTCAAAACGTCAAAAATTCCGACGAACATACTAACTTGCATTATTTCATTCCGAATTCATTAACAACAACCATAAGTCATATTTAAAGTCTTCATATCATAATTATACAAGGATATACGCAATATGCCAAAATCACACATTTTCCCATAATAATCCATAATCATTTCCAACGCTAATTCGATTCATTAAACATTCATTTACGTCATAAATACCACAACAACGCAACTAGCAAACCAAACAAACTTGAATTCATCCCACTTCCCCTTCCATGCAACTCACGGCCAAACATGGCCTTCACATACACACACACACGGCACTCCCAACACACCCAATCCCATAATCGTCATGCAACTCTAGTCACTAACACATATATATCCACTTCATAACATAAAACATAGAATTCTTACCTTTTCTTGAATTCCAACGTCGCCGCAAACGTCGCTCTTCCGCCAAACCAATTATATCAAGTTGGAGAGCGTCTTGCGTACTCTACAAATATGTGAAAATCAAGATTTTTGGATTAGAAACAAGGCTTGGAATTTTTTTGTTTTGAGCAGTTCGGCCGAGAGCCTTAATGGCTGATCTTCAATTTTTTTTTTTTTTTTTTTTTCTTGAACATTCTAAGGGAGGCATAGATATATATTGAATGATTAAGGGTCACATGGAGATCACATGATCAATTTAAGTGGGGCTTGGGCCTTGGCCGGCCACCCCCTTGGATTTGGGCCCAAATTTTTCCTCCAATTTTTCTTGGCCCAATTCGTTGAAAACTCGTTTTGTAATTTCCGAAATAAATTTTCAAAATTCCAAATTTGCCCTCGGCCTTCCCCGATGTCTTTACACCAATAATTTCATAACCAACATAAGCATATTAACTAAAATCAAATTATTGCCTTGCAATGCACAAGTCTTAATTATTCTCATAATTTCCAATTATGCAAAAACACGGGACGTAACATTCTCCCCCCCTTTAGGAACATTCGTCCTCGAATGTTAGACATAAGGCCTTATAAGCATAACGGGGGAGTCCCTGTTTATAATTAATATTCACGAATCTTTTTCTCAATCAATGTAACAAACTTAGAGGTTTAGATTACCTGTAGGTGCAGAGAATAGGTGAGGATATTTTCTCCTCATGGCGTCCTCAGCCTCCCAAGTCACCTCTTCGCGGTTATTATTCCGCCACAGGACTTTAACAGAAGGCACATCCTTAGTGCGCAGTCTCTTCTCCTGACGATCCAGAATAGCTACAGGCTGCTCTTCATAAGATAAGTCCTCTGTTACCTGAATATCATCTGCTGGAAATACTCTGGAAGGGTCACCAATACATTTACGGAGCATGGACACATGAAATACTGGATGTACTGCCTCCAGATCAGATGGTAAATCTAGCTCATATGCGACCTGACCCATCTTCCGAATAATTTGATATGGCCCAATATATCGTGGACTGAGCTTACCCTTTTTGCCAAATCTCATTACACCCTTCATAGGTGATACTTTCAGGAATACCCAATCACCAATTTCAAACTCTAACGGTCGACGTCGTTTATCAGATAAGATTTCTGTCGACTCTGGGCCGCTAATAACCGCTCTCGAATCAGTTTCACTTTATCAACTGCCTGTTGGACAATATCTGGACCGATTAATTTAGTTTCACCTACATCGAACCACCCAATCGGAGATCTGCACTTTCTACCATATAAGGCTTCATACGGTGCCATCTGGATACTGGAATGATAACTATTATTATAAGCAAATTCAATAAGAGGCAAGTGATCATCCCAGCTACCTTTGAAATCAATAACACAGGCCCGTAGCATATCTTCTAGCGTCTGAATGGTGCGCTCGGCCTTGTCCATCGGTCCGAGGATGAAATGCGGTGCTAAGACTCACCGAGTCCCCAATGCCTCTTGAAACGACGTCCGAAATTAGTCAAATTGTGCACCTCGGTCGGTAATAATAGACACGGGAACTCCGTGTAGTCTTACTATCTCTTTTTAATATATATTCTAGCATAATCCCCGGCCCGAATAAGTAGTCCCGACGGGCGAAAAATGAGCCGATTTCGTCAACCCGTCAACAACAACCCAAATAGAATCATACCGCGTGGAGTGCGCGGTAAACCCGTGACGAAATCCATATTAATCATCTCCCATTTCCGTGGAATCAAATCTCAATAACCCCCGACTTTACTAAATGGGCATCCCCACGTTTGGAGCCGAGCTTTTACATTCTCAACAAGTAATCTCTCGAATTTTTTTTATTTTTTTTTTATTTGAAACATAAAACAAAATAATTCTCCCCTCTAACTTCGAACAACATATAATCGACTCCTCGAATGTCTACCAACTCCATATAGCTT
Source organism: Lycium ferocissimum (assembly GCF_029784015.1). Taxonomy (NCBI): domain Eukaryota; kingdom Viridiplantae; phylum Streptophyta; class Magnoliopsida; order Solanales; family Solanaceae; genus Lycium; species Lycium ferocissimum. The sequence continues at coordinate 10,423 of NW_026713796.1, read as the reverse complement.
TTGATGTCATCTTTAATATGTACTTTCAAAATCATAATAGAGAACATAAGATACAACATAAGAGTGATATAACAAGTTTTGCTACCAATGAATTGTGCAAACTTTAGGAATACTCTCTTGCGTTTTATAACTCCCGACCATATAGGTGCGGTGGATCCACCAATACAAACATTTAAGATCATTTTTTAATATCATTTTAGTCCGGAACCATCGATCGGAATAAGATAAAATCATATGTAAAAATAAAGCATGCATTAGAGCCCAAGTGATTTTATCGGACCTCCGATCACATTATGGATAATCGTGAATCGCCCCCGCCACCTTGAAGGAACAATTTAATTCGTCGGACACATGGACCGTAAAACGCATGACATATCATTTCATATACTTTTGATAGTCATTATCCAAAAATCTTAACATTTCATATAATCGGATTCGTGGTAATAACATGTCCAATATTGAGTCATCTAGCATCATCATTGTCATTCATATGATCTTTCGATTTATGGATATTTTGCGGTTTTAATCACTCTAACGGTCGCCGTCGTTTTCGCCTAAAGGAAAAAGGACTTCCATAATGGACTGATTCTACGACGATTGACACAATCATTAGATTCATTACCGCGTACTTGTCTTAACCTTTCAAATACATTTACTTGTTATATGCCGAAATTTCCTAAAGATTTCCCCCGTAATATCACGTCCCCGGATTCCAATTTTAATCAACAACAATCCGGAATTCAACCCGGCCAAGCTATCAACAAGTCAACACTTATTGTAGCAACTCACCATGTTAATTCAATATAAGGCTTCACATCTCCATCAACTCAAACAACATAATATATATTCTATTTCAACAACAACCATACGTTCAATAAGATTCGTTGGCTTCAACAACAACTTTCATTTTCAATCCATAGATAACAACAACAACTAGAATGTCAATTTACATCAATTTACCATAGCTTACCATTACCTACTATCTTTAATATATATTTTCATGCTTTCCATCTCTACACATCCTACCAACATATTTCAAAATTTTCCATCTTTTCCTATACATCGGATCATAAAATTAATTCATTCTTTCTATACCACACATCACACACACGGCCAACACGAGTTCGACCATCCACAACTCCATATGAAGAGAGGATTAAATACATTCTTCGTTGGCTTTACCTCTTGAAATTAAGGATTGAATTGCACATCTCGGTTAATAATAGACACGGGAACTTTTTTTGCTCAACATCTCTTTGATATATATTCTTCCATATATATATAGAGTTTCTAATAATGTGTCTAGAGATTTCTTTTCTTTTTCTTTTCCTTTTATCTTCTAGAATTTTCCAAATTTCCCATTTGACAATGTCTTTTTCTTTTCCCATAAGACCCCCTATATTATTCATGGAAGCCACATTCATATCATATTCCTATAATATTAATAACCCACTTGCGCATTAAAATAGTTTTGGAAAACGATCTTACCTTTCACATTCCACGATGAAATAGAATACCGCCGGGCTTTATGCTCAATCTTAACTTCCCATAATGTCTCTTTTCATACCGTCCCACCAATACAAACATTTAAGATCATGATACATTTTAGTGGAACCGGGATGAATAGAATACCGAGCATTATGTGCTTCACCCATAATCTGTCGCGCCTAACAACATACACACACTGCCCTTACACAATAGTACTCCGTCAAAGATTTCAAATTGAGTCTTTTCCTTCTTAAGGGTCGCATCTCTATATTGGGCCAGAATAGGATCTTCGGACTGGCGCTGTTTTACTTCTTCCATAATGGATGATTTAGCAATTTCTCGAACAGAAACCCCCGTATCACCAGAATCCGCTAAACGGACCCAGGCTAGCTAACCGATAAATCTCACGGACCAATTCTTTCTTATCGGGCTGCACATCAGGTCAAACTACCCATGGATTTGCGGCTCAGTGCATCAGCTACGACGTTGGCTTTACCCGGATGATACAGAATATCAACATCATAGTCTTTCAGTAATTCGAGCCATCTCCGTTGTCGCAGATTCAGCTCCTTTTGCTTGAAAATGTATTGGAGGCTTTTATGATCAGTATAAATGTCAACATGAACCCCATATAAATAATGCCGCCATATTTTCAAAGCATGAATTACCGCGGCTAATTCCAGGTCGTGTGTGGGATAATTTCTCTCGTGCGGTACGAGTTGCCGGGAAGCATAGGCTATGACTCGACCGTCTCTGCATTAAAACACAACCTATCCCAGTACCAGAGGCATCGCAATAAACAACGTACCCGTCTGATCCTTCCGGAAGAGCTAAGACTGGAGCTGTGATTAATTTCTCCTTCAACGTCTGGAAGCTGCGCTCACAGGCATCAGTCCACTGGAATTTTGCTGCTTTCTGAGTCAGCTTCGTCAGTGGTGCCGCAATAGAAGCAAAATTCTCCACAAATCTTCTATAATATCCGGCTAGCCCCAGAAAACCTGCGTACCTCTCGTCGGTGTGGTCGGTCCGGGCCAATTACGTACGAACTTCAATTTTACGCGTATCGACCCGAATACCATCTCGCTCCGACAACATGCCCCAAGAATGCCACGAAGTTAACCGGAATTCACATTTCGAAAATTTGGCATATAATTTCTCGCCGAAGCGTGCCAAGAACTGTTCTTAAATGATCTGAATGTTCTTCTGCAGACCGGGAATAGACCAGAATATCATCTATAAACACAATCACAAACATATCAAGGAATGGCCGAAATACCCGATTCATTAAGTCCATGAATACCGCCGGAGCATTAGTCAATCCGAAAGACATTACTCTGAATTCATAGTGCCCGTACCGGGTCCTGAAAGCAGTCTTTGGGATATCAGATTCTCGGACCCGTACCTGATGATAACCAGAGCGCAGATCTATCTTCGAAAAATGCTTGGCTCCCTGCAACTGATCAAATAAATCATCAATCCGGGGGAGGGGATATTTATTTTTAATAGTCACCTTATTCAGCTGCCGGTAGTCAATACACATTCGCAGCGACCCATCTTTCTTCCTTACAAATAATACCGGCGCTCCCCAGGGCGATGTACTGGGTCTGATGAAGCCTTTGTCCAATAAATCTTTCAGCTGCTCCTTTAATTCTTTCAATTCTGCTGGGGCCATTCTATACGGAGGAATAGATATGGGTTGCGTATCCGGCAACAGATCTATAGTGAAATCTATTTCCCGTTCAGGGGGAAGACCTGGAAGATCGTCTGGAAATACATCGGGAAATTCATTCACAACCGGAACGGACTGAGGAGTAGGCGTCTCTGCTTTAATATCATGCACACGTACCAAATGATAAATATACCCTTTCGAATCATTTTTCGGCTTTAAGGTACGAAATAAATTTACCCTTTGGTGACGCGGTATTGCACCGCCCACTCTATGACCGGCTCCCCCGAAATTGGAAACGAACTACCTTTTTCTCGGCGGTCCACATTAGCATAGCGGAAGCTAACCACCCATGCCCATAATAACGTCAAATTCAATCATATTTAATTCTATTAGATCGGCTCTAGTGCAACGATCACATATAATCACGAGAACAATTTTTATACCCTGCCTGGCTATAATAAAATCACCAACTGGTGTGGCTACTTCAAATGGCTCGATAGGCTCAGGAATTATTCCAATTTCATTAGCAACGAGCGGAGAGATATATGATAATGTAGAACCAGGATCAATTAAAGCATACACAGATCGAGAGAAAATCAATAATGTACCTGTGACAACATTACCAGAGTCAATTAAAGCATACACAGATCGAAGAAAAATCAACAATATACCTGTGACAACATTTGGCGAAGCCTCCTGGTCCTGACGGGTAGCCAATGCATATATGCGGTTCGAAGGACCGCTAGAATCTGAAACCCCGCCACGGCCTCGACCGCGGCCCGTCGGTGGCGGCGCACCTCGTCCCGGAGGACGTGTAACTGAAGGAGTAGAGGATGAACCCGCGGCTGATCCCGTCGGTCGAGCTGCACCACCAGAACCACCCGCCATCGGACAGTCACGCATAATATGGCCCTGACGGCCACAAGAAAAACAAGCTCCGGTGGCTCGGTAGCACTCCCCTGGATGTGATTTACCACAATGAGAACAACGGGGCCTGGGTGGTCTGGACTGGCTGGATCCTCCGGTCATCTGCGAACCCTGAGCTCTGGAACCCTGGCCAGCCCCGGATGGTCCTGCGCCATCATATCGCCTACCGGCGGACTGCGTACCCCTGCCTGACGGAGGAGGATATCTACCCGACTGCTGTGACTGAGGCTGGCCGCCTCTAGAATCCCCAGTATACCCGGCAGATCTGGCCCTCTTGGGCGGCCTCCTGTCACGATCTCTACTAGACTGATCTGCTCGCTGCCTGTCCTCCATCCCCTGAGCATAGGCCTGTAATCTGGCAATATCCATATCTGTCCGCGATGCCATCGACATACAGGCCTCAACCAAATAACGATCCAGCCCGATCACATAATGGTGCATCCGATCAGCCATGTCCGCCACTATAGTAGGAGCATACCGGGCCAGAGAATTAAACTCTAGATTATACTCGCGAACACTCCGGCCCCTCTGCCGTAGCTGTAAAAATCTGTCAACTCTCGCCCTCCGCAACTCTGGGGGCAAAAAGTGGCGAAGAAAAGCAGCCTCAAACTCAGCCCAAGTAGCTGGGGCAGCACCCTCACCTCGGGATAACTCCCAGGACTCATACCAGTGAGCAGCAACATCCCGCAACCGGTGTGAGGCTAACTCAACGGACTCGGTCTGTGAAGCCCTGACCAGTCCCACTGCACGCCTCATCCCCCGAATAAAGTCCTGGGGGTCCTCCTCGGGCTTAGACCCGGAAAACTCTGGAGGTCCGCATGTCAGGAACTCACGAACTCGCGGTACCGTCCCGTCTATCATCATCATCACCTCGCGGCGGTGCGTCCCCGAACCCGGCCCGCCACCGGTGTCGTCAATGGCTGGACAGCCTCTCTGAGTGTCCTATCCTCTGCCCCGGGCTGGGGAGCTGGTGGCACAGGCGCCTGCGTCGCTGGGGCCGCTGAGGGACCTACTCCAGCCTCCCTGGGTGGTGGAGTGGCTGAACCCTCGGAATGTAACACAATGCCAGGCCTAGTCTGCGCACGAGCCCGTGTAACCCTCGGCGCCCGACTAGTCTCATCTACCTTCGCCTTGCCCTTCTGGGCAGCCGTCGTCTTCTTCGGAGGCATCTCTGAAAAACATAACAATTTGGTCAGAAAGAGCCATCCTAATAACACAGCTCTAGCGCACGATCTAAGATTCAAAGAAAGGTAACACCCTAAATGTCCTGTAGCCTCCTGTTTATAGATGTGGTGCACAACACACCGATAAACAAGACTCTACTAGACACGATCTGTGGACATTCCGAGGACAAACCGCTCTGATACCACTTTTGTCACGACCCAACCCCGTAGGCCGTGACTAGTGCCCGATCTGGGCACCCAAACATATTTATCAACACTATCTCAAATCATAACGAACGCATTCAAACATATGTAACAAAAGCCGATAAGGCTATATTTAAACTCAGATAATTTCCAGAAAAATTTCGGCAGAGTTTCCTTTGTTTTATGGACTATCCAAAATAACCCTGCACACAGGAAATACCAACAAAGGCCACACAGGGCCAACAAAATATCATATACATATGCGGACCGGCCGCCGCCAATAAAATATCATATGCATATGCGGACCGGCCGCCGCAGCGAATGGAATCGCCCAATACAACAGCTACAAACACAGTCATACGGAAGTAGGCACAACCCACAGAATATGTCCACAGACCTCTAATACAGACAGACAACTCATATGGCGGGACAGGGCCCCGCCGTACCCCAAATAGTCCAAACATACATACGAATGTACAAACAAAGATATATACCAAAATGTATGCTCCGGATCAAAGGGAGCAATCCAAGACAGCAGAAATGTGTAGCCTACAGTGGGGGATCACCAACGTCTGTACCTGCGGGCATGAAACGCAGCCCCCCCCGAAGAAAGGGGGTCAGTACGAAGGAAGTACTGAGTATGTAAAGCATAGAGTACAGAAACCCAAACCACAAACAAACTAAAGATACGGAGAGAAAACATCGGATTAGTATAACAAAATCACTGAAAACATATGTACATAATGCAAATCAAAATCATGCATAACGCTCAGGAACGTGGTCACCACTCCGACGCTGGTGCCACAACACAGCATACTCCAGAAGGTTTCATATCTCCGAACATCTCCGAACATATCACATCATATCATCATACAAATCATATCATAAGCCATATCACATCATAACTCCAGAACGGTAACCGGCCCTATGGCGAGGTCTCGAAACCGTAACACAGCATACTACCGAATTTAACATAAGGCGCACGATTACAAAACCGGCCCGGGAACCGGTGAACGGAGTCATATAAGGGCACGAGCAGAATCGTGAGCAGACAATGCAATTTGTAAGTCAAAACCGCCTTTTAAAACTTGATTACTTCATAAGTCAATTCATTAGTCAACCATAGTCAAATAATTAATTAGTACGGAAATTTATTTCACAAAATATTTCCAAAGTGGTACGTGTGGTTCCAAAACATAGCATAGTGTTTCATAAGGTTCAAAACGTTATTTCATAAGAGACAAATTCAAAATCAAAGATCCTTTATCGAAACTTATTCAAAAAGAGGTTCTAGTAAGACAACTAAGGCATACGGGGTTAGCGGGCCCACCTCGGGTCGAGTCGAGGTGGCAATCATAAATTATGGACGTTTAGGGTCTATGAGATCATACATAAAGATTTCAAAGTAAGCCAATCACCTATTGCTTAGGTTTCGGACATCTGATTGCTTTCTAGCCAAAATAGGGTCATTAGGCTTCAATTGAATTGAATGAATAGTAGCCAACTTATAGATCGGATTTCGAGGAGCAGAATTGCTTCCGAGGTTCCGATATCAACCTAACATACTAAGACATGCCAAAAGAAGGAGTGGGGAGCTTTACATACCTTAGAAACGTCGTATGCTCACCCAAAACTCAGATCCCGTTTCGTTCAGAATCTGTAAATGGTCAAAGTTACCAATTAGAGACTTTAAGGCTTACAAGTTCACTTTAACTTCATTCTTGTCTACCGAAATTTCGGCAGCATTTCCCTATATATATATCACCCCCGAGAATTGTCTTGGCTCCATATACAACAACAACAACAATCCACAATATCACAAATCACAACAAAATCATTCTAACATCATTATTCTTTCTTTCTACATAACCTAACAACTTTCATCCAAACTTCACAATATCAAACTAATATCAACGTTATCATATTCATTTACTTATTTAGAATTATTCAAACACATTCCGATAATATTCCAAGTGATACACAAATTCAAGAAGTTCGTCGTTTTCCATCTTCCTTTCAAAACGTCAAAAATTCCGACGAACATACTAACTTGCATTATTTCATTCCGAATTCATTAACAACAACCATAAGTCATATTTAAAGTCTTCATATCATAATTATACAAGGATATACGCAATATGCCAAAATCACACATTTTCCCATAATAATCCATAATCATTTCCAACGCTAATTCGATTCATTAAACATTCATTTACGTCATAAATACCACAACAACGCAACTAGCAAACCAAACAAACTTGAATTCATCCCACTTCCCCTTCCATGCAACTCACGGCCAAACATGGCCTTCACATACACACCATACGGCTACTCCCAACACCCCAATCCCATAATCGTCATGCAACTCTAGTCACTAACACATATATATCCACTTCATAACATAAAACATAGAAATCTTACCTTTTTCTTAAAATTCCAATTCGCCGCAAACGTCGCTCTTCCGCCAAACCAATTATATCAAGTTGGAGAGCGTCTCGCGTACTCTACAAATATGGGAAGATCAAGATTTTTGGATTAGAAACAAGGCTTGGAATTTTTTTTTTTTTTTTTTTTGGGAGCAGTTCGGCCGAGAGCCTTAATGGCTGATCTTCAATTTTTTTTTTTGTTTTGTGCTTCTTGAAAATTCTATGGGAAGCATGGATATATATTGTATGATTAAGGATCACATGGAAGTCACATGATCAATTTAAATGGGGCTTGGGCCTTGGCTTGTGCCGGCCACCCCTATACTTGGGCCCAAATTTTTATTTCAAATTTTTCTTGGCCCAATTCGTTGAACGCTCGTTTTGTAATTTCCGAAATAAATTTTCAAAATTCCAAATTTGCCCTCGGCCTTCCCCGATGTCTTTACACCAATAATTTCATAACCAACATAAGCATATTAACTATTCTATGGGGAAATGGTTTAATGATTCGGATTGGTATTGTAAGTGTTGTGGGCTGTTTTGGAAGATTTTGTGCGTTTTTATCGTGATTTGAAATGGAAATGTGTTAAGTATGAATTGAAGTTTTCCAGAAATGGTTAAAGAAGTTCTCGGGTTTGGGGACCATTTCGGGTGGAATGGAGTATTTGTTGGGTTGTTGAAAATATTGTATGAATTATTTAAAGAGTTCTCGAATGTTGTTTGAATGGTTTTGGATTGATAATTGAATATGCGTTCGTTTGATTATATGTTGGTTTGTAAATATGTAGTTGTGGTAAGCATAAATTGGAATGTTGTTGGAATGTGTGGAGAAGAATCTTTAGTGTTCAAATATGTTTGAATTGATTATGGATATTATTGGAATGATTGTTGGTGTTGTTGTGTTGTTGAATTTGGCCGAGTTGAATTCTCGGGTTGGTCTATTTATAAAGGAAGTGTCGCCCAATTTTCCGTAGGATTATGTATTAACCGGAGATGAATTTCTAAATGCTTGGTTGACGTTGGTATTTATTAATGTCATGTAGATCTTGGGGAGTTCGAGATATAAGTTTGATTGGATTAGCGTTGTGTGCAAGCGAGGTATGTAAAGCTTAACTCTTCTTTCTTTTGGCATGTCTTAGTTCAATATAGGCTACGATACTAGCCTCGAGGAAATTCCATTCTCACAATCCGAGCATGTCTATGATTCGCGTTTGTCTTTTGGTACTCGTATGTTGATGTGAGAAAATATTGGTTTTGATGTTGTTGGAAAAAATTGATTTTAAAGTTGCATAAAAACTTGGTTTTCAAAAGAGTTCTATTCTTAACGATGTTAAAACTACGAACGCTCATAACTTTCGGCTAAGGGCTCGGATTGCCTCGACATCGTCGTGAGAGGTTGTAGGACGTGTGATGAGTATGTTTTCCATAGGCGGGCCCGGCTCGGGTTGACACTCGTCCGTGGGTCCCGCGACCTTCCTTCGTCCTTTTTCGATGACGTTTGAGAGAGTTTGGTATGACGATTTTCCCGATCTCCAAGTACGGTTATTTTACTTACTTTTTGAACCTATGATAATGATTTTATGCACATGGTTACTCACGACTCGCTCGTGCGGTTTGTTGGTACATCGTTAGCCGTTCCCCAGGCCGGTTTTGTTGTCGTGCGTACTATGATATATTATCGTGTTATGTCTTTTACGGTTCCAGACCTGCCATAGGCCGGGTTTCGTTTATGGAGTTATCTTTGTGATATGGCTTATGATGTGTTGTGATGATGTGTTGCGTTTGGGGTTGTACGGAGATTTGAAACCTTCGGTGTTATCATGTTATGGCGCCATCGACGGGCAAGCGACCATATTTTTCATTGTCTTTTGCATGTTTTCTATTTTAAAATAAACATTCGGCATCTTGAAATGTACTTACTTTCGGTATATACGTTTCAGTGTGACTCACATTATTATATTTTTTCTCACTTTGCATACTCGAGACATATTTCGACCGACCCCCTTTCTTCGAGGGTTTCATGCCATGCCCGGCAGTACGGACGACCGATGGCGACCCGCCGAGGAGACCTATCCTAGCCCGTGTTGGAGTGCTCCTTTATCCCGGAGCCTATATCTTGGTATATACTCGTTCGTTGCATATATATGTGTGTGTTCGGGGTACGGCGGGGCCATTCCTGTCATATGATTGTTGGTTTGTTTAGAGGCCCGTAGATGTATATGTGGGTTGTGTGCCTACCTGCACGAGTGTGTTTGTATACTATATGTTTTGGGCCGAGTGCGCCATCGGATAGCCTTATCGGCTTTCGATATATGTATATATATATGTTTGAGTTTGAGATGTGTTTGAAGTAGCGTTGATATTTGTATACACTTAAGCCGGTGTGTGTGATTCGGGTTCGATGAGCGTGTTTGAGTGCCCAACTCGGGCACTAGTCACGGCCTACGGGGTTGGGTCGTGACAGGCACGAGCAGAGTAGTGCAGAAGTCATATGCATATATCCAATTAAATTCCAAGAGTCGGCAAATAAATACATATAAATATTC
>NW_026713795.1:0-64525 GCF_029784015.1 Lycium ferocissimum | reverse complement strand
TTAATTTGCTTCAACAACTATTCCATGTCGAGGGGCCTTCTAATTAGCATGGAAACTCAAGGAAAATATTTCTCAAAATAAAATTTTGGGGGGTTGGTTTGGCTGTACTCTTTGGCCTTTTTTCTTTTCTTTTCTTTTCTTTTTTTCTTTTTCTTGATTTCTTTTTTTATTTCTTCAATTTAAAAAAGTTTTAATTTTAAATATATAAAAACATGTTTTCCTACTACTTTCCATATTTATTATTTAGTCCCTCAAGTATGGCCTCATGTCCCCTTGCTTCCTCTTCTAGAGTTTTCTTTTTTTTTTTTGATTTTTCCTTTTTTTTTCTTAAATTTTTTCAAAAATTTGGTCAAAGAACCATTTCCCTTTCCAAGACAAGCTTTGGCCCATGCTTTTTTTTTAAAACTCATTTTTAGCCCCCTCTTTAAATTTAAAAAATAAGGATATAGTACACCCAACAGGTTTCCCGGAATTTTCCCGGAACTTTGAAAAAATTCCCATTTTGCCCTTAGCCCCCCGCAATTTTTTCCCCCATAAACCCCTTTTCCAAATTTTTCCCTTTTTACCCTTAACCTTTCTCATTATTTCCATACTACCAACGTCCATAAGAAATTCCTCATAGCCTACTAAGCATTAAGATAATTTTAAACATAGTCTTTTCCTTAACTTCCCGTCATTAACTCGTGATATTCAATTGTACAAAACGCGGCGTGTAACACCGACCTCCCATATCGTTAAATATAGCTCGTGGCATACCTACCTAATGAATTAAATTGAAGGCTATACTCCCGGCACTCATATTTCCTTACTTCAAATTTAGAAATCTACTCTAGCTCGACGGGACTCCTGTGGCAAATAATGCTTAATGAAAGCATCTACAAATTCTTGACAAATGGGAGGAGGCGCGTTCTCTCTTCGATGCTATCCAATTATTATACCATAAGACCGCCACATCTCGAGTCTATAACATGCCAACTCCACCGATTCGGTCTCGGAGGCATGGATAATCTTTAATGTCCTCAATATTTCATCAATAAAGCCTTACGGATCTTCGTACATCCCGCTTTGACCCGAAAACTTCCGTGAGGATTCAAACTCATGAAATCACGGCTCGTACTAGCCGACCGATCACTTAGGCCCACATTCCGCCGCCGTGCACCGGCGGCAACTAACTATGTCGTAGATGAATAGCTCGGTCACTTGATGACCCGATGTAGCCGGTGTGAGAACCGGAGGCATAGGAGGCGGAGCTGAAGCTCTTCTTAATCTTATGCAATGGCGGAGTGAAGAAACATTAGATGGAGCCTCATTATGTGATTCACCCTCATCTACATTCATTAGTGCTTCTCTTTCTACTCACCTTTTCATCGTAGTCTTGCCATCTAGGGCGGCTTTAGCTTTTCCCTTTGGCGGCATTTCTAAAATCATAGACACTATTAGGGAGGATAAAATCTTATACACGGCTCTATCACACGATCTCATAAGAAGAAAGATGGTCATTTTTCCTAAATGCCCTGTAGTCCCTTGTTTATTAGCGTGGCGCGCAACACACCATAAATAAGACCTTACTAGACACGGCTCGTAGACACTTCCTAGGACTGAAATGCTCTGATACCACTTTTGTCACGACCCAACTAGGGCCATAACGGGTACCACCGCGCTCAACCACCACGCATGGAAAACCACTCATTCTATTACTCTATATAAATATATATATATATATATATATATATATATATATATATATATATATTCATACTTCTTACGCTCGTAATCATGGAAAACTATTTTCATTTGAAATATATTCACTTTATATACATGAGCTATATATATCTATATAAATATATATATATATATATATATATATATATATATATATATATATATATATATATATATATATATATATATACAATGAGAAACTTGTGAGACCATACTACCCACAACTGCGCATCTACGAGCCTGTACTAGAGTGCTAGACATAGGGACGGGACAGGACCCCGCCATGCCCAAAACATGAATATATACATCAAAAGAATAAGTCAATTGCACCTCCAGAATAATGGGGTGCTCTTAATCAGCTAATAGCTCCTATGAATCTGGATCACCTCCCTGTCTACCTGTGGGCATGAACACTGCGTCAAGATAACGGACGTCAGTACGAATATTGTACTGAGTATGTAAGGCACAAACAATAATGAAACATCAATGAAATGAGGAGGCATCAAATGAGGAGCAATCTGTATCTGACTGTGAATCATAAAAGAAATAATGCATGCTGGCTTACTTCATAATCATCATCATATCATGTATGCATATATGTATAATTCGCCCGACCATATAGGTACGTGTGATAATCATTAGCATTAGCCTGCGTCCAGGCCTCCCGCGTCCGGGGTACCATCTCATGCCGCCCACTAGTGGTGTCTGCCCATGCCATCTGGCCATGGTGTATACGCTGCCCGCCTTAGCGGTGACTGCCCGGCCATATAGGCGCGGTGTAACATCATCATCATATACTCATCATAATATACTCATCATGCATGGAAACTCAAGGACAACTATATGTTATCGGGGTGACATAAGGTCGTGAACCCCTGATTCCATTATGGAGCATTCATAAACATTCTGCCTCACCTTGAAGGAATTAGCATAAGGTGAGTGTATATAATGATGAATATCAATAGATTATAGATAGCATCATTAGCTTTATAGGAACATCATATCATGGACTCTAGAATCTTTAGTCTTAAGCTTATCATCATCATTATCGTACTCATAGTGTATCTCTTATCTCATATGACTATTCATGAACAAGGACTCTTAGTTTTCTTGAAGATAGGAGATTTATGAAGAAGGAGGAAATTCATGCCATAAGATTCATGCCTTAGAAAGAAAGGACTATACTCACATACTTTTGTCGTTTAACTATTCTATTGCTTGCTTGTTTTCCTTTAATGCACACGTTCTACCTTCAAGAGAATTCATATCGATATTAGCTAAACAATTATAAAGACGTGCTTATTAAAGCTAAAAAAATTGGGCAGCATTTCCTTTGTTTATACGACTTCCTCCATATTCCATATCAACTCCCAAACATTCATAACAACAATCACAATATCATAAACAACATTCATCATTCATTTGCATTACCCATATTTCACAATTTCACTTCAAATTCTTCATAATCATGATCATAGTCCACTATTATGTTTCCACACGTATAATACTCATTTCATGTTCTAAATGTCATTCATAACATATTCATAATCACAACATATCAATATCCACAATTCAATCCAAGCTTCTATTCAATAATGACACTATTGCCATATTTATGACCCATTTCCTATTTCCTTCTATAATCCAAGTGTTTCAACTTTTCAATACCTCAAACAACATGAAAAGATCATAAAACTTACCTTAGATAGTGTAGGAACAAGCCTTGAGTGGCAATACTCTTCTTACACCAAAATCCTAGTTCACTTCTCTTGGAATCTTGACTTAGATGACTTTAATGGGTTTCACATCCTTGATTCACTATAGGAAATCTGACTTTTTACGACCATCGCTTAACGAGGGGATGTGAATTCGGTCGTTACATGTATATTTACAATGACCAAATTATTTACTGGTCGTTAAAATTAATTTTTAGCCCACCTATAACGAAGGGATGATTTTCGGTCAATAAAAGTTACACTATCCGGTCGGTAATTCTAACAATTTAGCGGGAAATCAGGGGTGCGATATATTCTACCAAATTCCCGGTCAAATTTAAATACTAAACCGCATAAGATAGAGTCACTAGAAGTTACGATTTTCTACTTTTGTTTCCTTTGAGCCTGAGTACCGCCTCTCCTCTCAAGTGTGCCCTAAGATTGACCTCCCAATCTCCGCGGCCAACAAGAATAGCACTTTCAAGCTTGTAAGTTTTCTATTTCTCTTCATTTTCTTCGTTTTCTACTTTCTTAAGATGTACTTAAAAATTTGGGCGGAAGTTGTGCTAGCAAAATCTTTAGTGGATATGGCTTTTGGAGAAGGGAGGCTGGCCATCTTTGATGCCACAAAAAAAAAAAAAAAACACTAGTATAGTAAATAGCTAAAAGGACAAGGATTGTTGGTTCTTGTTGTGGTAATCAATGATTTATGTGATAAAATTGGTATAATTGGAGAAGTTTATTCAAAGATTGCAGTTTTCCTTAACTCATATTTATCTTATTCGCTCATCTTCTTATTCACCTCTAAGATTTAGGTGCTCCTAATTTTCGGTGGAGCAATACTAATTTAATGCTCTGTACTGTTATTTTGTTGTAAGATGGTTTATAGCAAGACGAGTGATAAACCTCTAGTCTATCACTTTATTTTAGAAGAGGAAAGTTCAATTTCATGAGTTTTTCTTTAATTTCTTTTATGTTTTCATTTTCAACTTGGCTTTCATATGAGTCATATCTACCTTATCTAATATATATAAAAATCACTGTGGTGGCATTTCAAAATATTTGATACCTACTTATCACTTCAATGCTAAAACAACCATATCTCAGCTTGCATGTTAATTAGAATATGACCGATACCTTCTCCTCCTGTTACCTATCCTTTGCATGACAAGCTTTTCTTTCTAGTCAAAAGTTTGTTAGACAGAAGTTGAAAAATTATGCTTTGTCTTTTGGCTTAGCTGTTGAGGATGATGGACTGAAGATTACTTTCCATCAGTTCCAAATTAGGCTCATTATCCAAGTATCCAAGAGTCACTTTTTCTCCATTCGATACAAACATCAAGACAATTGTTTAGCTGAAACTATTGCCCTTAAAGTGATGTAACGTTCTTATGATTGGGCTTAATGCTCATACTGTTTAAAGAGAGTGCCTTAGAATTCAGCAGTCTTTATTGTGCTGGTCCCTAACTAATTCTCTTTCCCTATCCTAGAAAGTAGAAATCAATTTTCAATTTAGGTAAATGCCAATTGCTACAATTTTAATATATTTAACTCTATTTAATTTATATGGTGTATAATTTTAATAGACTAAACAACTCTGTTTTTTCTTTTGAAATTATTAGAAAGTATGCGATTTCTAAAATACGATGTGGAAATGTTCTTGTATTTTGAGCTTTGAATGATATGAGTAAAATTGTGAGATTAGCATGGGTAAGAGATGAATGTTCTTTTGTAGGGTTTGCAATATCTGATTATTTGTTTCATTTGCATGGTAACTTGTTAGTTCATTGTTGGCAAAAGATAATAGATGGATGAATCAGTTAATGATTCTGTTGTGATTTATTAAACATGGAGTGCCTTCTATATTGAGTGAAGTCCTCCCATTTGTTATAACTTCTCTTTGGAACATCGTAACTTCATTTGAAATGAAATTTTATTGGGTCCATATTGTCTTTTCTTCAACAAGGAATACTTTTTTATTCTAAATTGTCACGTTTTTAGTAAATAATGTTCAAGTTCATTTACTACAGGAAGGGAGAGGCCAAGAGAAGTTTTTCATGTTAGAGCAAACAGGGGCCAAGCTACTGAGATCATAGTTTGACAAAAAGATTAAGTATTCTTCATATTTAGCCCTGACATGATTGCTTTAAATTCAATATATAGTGTTATTGCTGTCGAGTTATCTCATGTATTAATCACTAACAAATTCTATCAAATCCAAAGCAGAAAAAGACATGTAAAATGATATATGATCTTCAGTATCTTATTTGTGACCTTGGTGTGAAGGGAGAAAATAAATGAAAGCTCAGATGCATGCTATAAGGTAATCCCTATCTATATAGTCTAAGTTCTATACTTTCTACTTGTGTTGTTTGACATGTTGAAAAGATGTGCCAGAGGGAGCAGAAAACAGCAATTGGGAATAGTTCGTCAAGGAGAATTTTTAACTAAAAAATTTAAGGTATGGATTCTTGTTATTATAAGTGGCAGACTATTACTTTGATGTGTGTTGTTAACATAGGAAGTTGAAAAGAAAACAAATAAAATTAAAAAGACGCATGAATGACATAGAGAGTAAAGGAAAGGTAGAAAGAACAAGTTGGGAATACAGATGGAAAACCACCAGTCAAGAAACAAACTACAGGAGAGTTTCACACCAGTATTGCTTCAGTTCTTACTTTTTTTTCTTTTCCTATTTAATTCCTATGCTAGAACAATTTCTGATCTAGCATTTACTCCACCTGTTGAATGTGAGGTTAATCTATTTCAGTTTCTATGTTACAATGTGCACATGTGCTAAAAATAAGGGAAAAGTAGAAAGCAACTACTAGTTGGAGAACTAAATAAACATCTTAAGTTAACTCATCTTTTGGGCGAAACTCACTCCTGGATGGGGAACATCTAAAGTTAACTTGTTTTTCTGGGGTGAAGAACCTTAGAGCATATTAGCTTCTAAGGTGAAAATTATCTAATGCACATAGGGGTACTAATTAGTTTCTAGTGCCACATTTTTGGCAATTTGTGTGATCACTATTAGAAGAGAGATGGTATAGAGACTTCTCTTAGTGCATATGTTTGACTAGTGGCCTTGATATTATGATTTCAATTACAAATGTATGTGTAATAAAAATGTGTGAGAGAGCTTCATAGATTTCTAATAACTGGTGACATTATGAACTTGTGAAAATGGTTCCTTCCAACTAATTTTTTGTCTTGACACCCATTTATCTCACAGTAAAATATGGTTCCAGGTCCCCCATTTTCCTCCAAACTCAATTAAAGCGTGCAATTATTGTTTATTATTTCATTCACTGGCACAAAGGGATATATTTCCTGGAAAAGAATAGTTTTATTCATGCTCATTCTTCTTATCGTTACTTCTGGTGAGTTCTTTTCAAATTTCTGTTCATCCTTTTATGAAAGCTGTTGATACATCTTGGGTAAGATTAATTCGTCATAACTCTACTTGGATTTTAAAATGAAAATTACATTGTTAGTGTACTTTAATATTTATTAGCAGATTACATGTCTCATTAGTCAAAGTTATTTGTCCGACTTATTATATATGATTGGTTGCTTGTAGCTATTTCTTAGTAGGAGTTTGTTACTAAACTGACATGAAGTTCTGTTAACAGATTAAGAATTTGAAGCTTGAAGAACCGTTCCTTGAAGAAAGTGCAGGGCAAGTTCAAGTACAAGAGATTTTCATTTGGTTAGGGGTGGTCTGAAGATGTTCTCTTATGTACATATGCAACATTTCTAGTTTGTCTTTTTAGGAGTTGATAAAAATAATGTCATATAGTTTGGATGTGTATATTTTGTGACAATGCAATGCTTTAGTTCTTTGTATGAACAATGAAAATTTTGAAATGCATATTGGTTATCTGGTAATTTTTAGATGTGCCTAAGTGCGAAAGAATATGAAATATTGATTACTAATCAGTGTAATTAAAAGTAATGTTGAAAGGGATAAAATTAACAAGGAAATTCTAAAAACGACTAAATTAGTTGTTTGTCACTAAAGAGTTTTAACGACCGGATGATTAATCAAAGAAGGGGATTTCCTGTCACGAAAAAGGAACTATAACGACTGGAATTTATGTTGTCGTTAAAGAATCTTTAACGACCAAATAGAAAATCCAGTCGTTAACTTTTAACGACAAGGCTTTTAACGACCGGTGATGACGGGTTTTCTTCCGGTCATTATTGACTTATAGCGACCGGATTTGGACTTTTAGCGACTGGATTTCCCCTCGCTACAAGCCTCTTTTTTGTAGTGATTCTTGTTGGTTTGATGAAGTTGATCATCAATTTCCTTTGTGTTCTTGTGAATGAAGAATAGAGAATATTCAAGAGAGTTCTTAACTTGTGTAGGAGAGAAATGAAATGAATTAAAATGAGAGAGAGGTCCCTTATATCGTTTAACACTATCCCGACTACGATCTACGGACCAACATACGGTCCGTATAATTTATATTGACCGTATGTCTGGCCATAGATCTGGTCCAGACAGACATGTCATTCTGGGCTAATTATACGGCCAGACATACGGCCAGTATAATTTATACGGCCAGTATCTTGGGCCGTATAATGCCCAGTGGTTCCGAAATCATTCTCGTTGTCTCGTTTGATCTCCAATCCTTATGGAACCTTCTTGAAACTTGTTTAACACCTCAATACCAATCTAAGGGACGTTATAACTCTTTCCCAAAGCATCATTAGAACGTCATTAACTCGATACTCATAATTCCCTTCCGACACACAACTTATGACTTGCTTTCCTTAACAACTTTCTTTCCTTACCTTATATGCCTTTGAAATCTTGTTTAGGGTCATCAAATGCTATTTCTTACTTATCAAAACATCGTATACATCATGCACTTCGTTGGCCTATTCACTGTATGATAATGGGAAATTTTTCGTGGTGTAACAATTTATTTTCTGTTGTTACCTTGCTGTGATAAAGGTAGAGGCATCTGGGTAGGCTTATGTCAGGATTTGTTACCTATGGATAGGATTTATAAAAGGGTGTACGACTGTACTTATCTAGTTATCTTGATTGATTCTGTGTTGTTTTGCGTGAACTAATCTTACTCGGCCTATGATGCTTACCAGTACATGTGGGGTACTAATGATACTCTTGCTACACTCCTTTTGGGGTGTAGGTGTGTTTTAGGTTGTTGCTTGGAGTTTGCGTTAGCTAGAGTTGCGGATATCTTCCTATATCTTCTGTATATCTCACTCCAAAGGCAGAAGTTGGGTCATTTTTATTTTGGTTGTTTCCTCTGAATTGTAGAAGCTCTTGTACATGTCTAGACTAGGTCTTGGGAAAGTGTGATTTTCTAAATTAATAAAGAGTGTCATGATGTATCCCGCTTATTATTTATTATCATCTGTTGCATTTACTTTTCAAATGATTTTATTAACGGGATGGTTGGTAAGGGTTCGCCTATCAGGTGATATAAGGTAGGTGCCCGCACGAACCGTAAATTGGGTCGTGACAAGTTGGTATCAGAGCCTAGGTTACCGATCTCACAAGTACAAAAGCAATGTCTAGTAGAGTCTCGTGGAATGGTACATTGACGTCCGTACCCATCCACGAAAGGCTATAGGGCATGTAGGAAATATTCCCTTTCTTCTTTCCCATCGTGCTATTTCGGTCACCATGATCTCCCAGTTGAGTCCAATTAGTATCTAGGCGATTTCAATTGGTTTCTCGACGAGTCCAATTGGTATCTGGACGATTCCAATTGGTATGTAGCAGAGTATCTTCCTACCAATATGTGGTCTGTTTGTGTGCGTGCGGAGATTAATTCGTTAAGTTTCCTGTGTTCTGTGATTCTGGTAGGCATCGGGGAATGCCCATTGGTTCAGTAATCTCGCTGCCACGGTGAATCATTCGCCCCAAAGGGTCTGGGGCCAGCGGACTCGCGCCCGCGATAGAAATACTGCAGTGGCGCATGTCTCATGTAAGAAATATATCATGTTGGCGGAACACTATCCACCATAGCGGGATTTGGCCCACTACAACGGACCCTCGATGTCCCTTGACTTCGCCGTTGTGGAGCTAATTCTCGTCATAGCGCACTCGCTACAGCTGAAAAGGGGCCGCTACAGCGATCGCCATTTTACAGTAACTAGTGTTCCTGCTGAAAGATTTTCAACCTGCTCAACTCCACAAAAATGTAAGAAAGCCAGCAATTTCGAAAACAGCATTTCCATCAAAAACATGCAGCCCAACTAGGGCATGAGTCATCAAAATTTCAACCAAGCATCCAAACCAAAATACGAAAACACAAAAAAGCAAATTGTTTAAACATGACATCAACAATCCAAAAAAAATATCATTGTCTGAAAATAAATGCCCTACAAGGGCAAAACCATAAATAAAAGGAAGGACCCCTATGCCACCGCCTTGCTCGTCGCCTCGGCCTCCCCATCACCAGAGCCGCCAGAAGCTTCACTGTCAATCTCGGATCCACTCAAGAAGGAGAACTACTAGGTGTCACCTTTGGGAGCTTCTCCTTGGGGTTCATCGTCTTTATCAGGCTCTTAAAGCCCTTCTACATCTTGACGAACAGTTTGTCCCTGGACTTGATTTTCTTCCTCTCCTATTCAAAGTCTTCCCGGAGCTCCCCATAGGCCTGTGCCATAGAAAAGTAGACACTCTGCAAAGTGTCCACTGACTGCTGCATCTTTGTCTGCGTTTCCATATAATTTTTCACCTTATATGGGGCAAAAGAACCAACACCAGTAGTAGGACTAGACGAACTGGCCTCCATGAAGGGCTGTGCTAACCCCAGTAGCACACCCTTCATCGACGCCATCTCGGTCTCCAAGCACTCAAAAGGGCCTTGAGGCTAAGAAGCACCAACCTCATTCCCTCCCTCCTCATGACCTGCACTACCCTCATTATCAGAGTTGATCTTCCTCTTCTTACTTCGACCCACCGAGCCCTTCACCCTCAACGGGTCGAAATAAATGTCATAGTTAACCATAACATCAGTAGGCTCTCTTGACACCCCCGCCCGCTTGCACAATGAAGTAATAAGAGAGGGAACATCAAGCTCGGACCCCCTTACTCATAAAACTCCTCCACTCCAAGATCACTTACCTACCCACATTCACCAAAACGTTATTCAACATGCAAGCAACCACGAGGGCTTGAGGGTAAGTAACATCGGTAGTGTTATCCGAAAGGCGAATTCGTCGGGAGACACTGTTCAACCAACTCCTTGCATCAGCAATAAAATAGGTGCTCTGTAATGACCTGTCCGGTCGTTATTTAATATTTTGCGAAACCATGGCCAATCTAGGTCGAGAATTGTAAATAATAAGCTTCATGATGTGTTTTAAGAGATAAGAGTGGGAAAAATCAATTTCGGAAGGATTTGGAAATTTCAAGCCAGAAAATAAAGTGGACCGCTATAGCGGTCAGTGGACCGCCACAGCGGTATCGCTATAGCGCTTGAGCAACGCCGCAAAGCAATAGCCCACGCGAAACAATAGCCCGAATTTCTGTACTTAGTCTATTTTTCTCTCCCTTTTCAACAAAAGACTCTCAAGGGCTGCTCCTAGGGTTCCTCATGAAAGAAAAACCATGGACCCTAAGAAAAAGAAAACCCTTCTAATTTCTTTTCCACCCTTCCCTACGAATATTATCGCTCATGGAATCGGATAAAGGCTAAGTAGACAAGAAATTCTTGGAGAATCAAATATCTATTCGCCAAAGAGGTAGGTTATGGCTTACTTTTGTTAGACTTTGATTAAAATATCGTATATACATTTAGAGTTGACGGGAGAGTGCATGCTTAGGTCTTCGGACACGGAGTTTGGATGGACGGACTTGTTAATGTGATTAAATATGGCATAATTAGGGCTATAATAATAATAATGACTTAGTTTAATAGGAAGTGATGTTGTCGCTAGAGAGATACCACGTGTTTACTTTTATACAACCCTAGAAGGGAATGAATTCCGTCTGCATGTCCTATTTTGTTGAACGTTCATAAGGGTGTTTTCTTGAAATTAAGAGGTCGTATTAAAAGAATTATATTGAGTTGGGTTGACATTACGCTCATCAAGGGCTGGAATTATGATTGATTTGTCATGTAGTTTCGTGCATTGCACTGCATAGTTTATGCGCAGATACAGGTAACAGGCAAGGCTGAGCATGGGCATTGTGTTATCTGGCCTTATGGTTGTTGAGCTGAGTACATGAATTACATATATGTGTATGATTTGGATCTGCGATCGAGGTTCATTCCGGGGTGGACATTTGTGCTCGGGTCCGAGAAGTATTCCGAAATGAGTGGTACATGGACACCATGGGTCCCCTGCAGGTCATGGCTACTGAGCAAAGACATTAGATAGCGTGTATGTACAGTGTGTTTGGGCCCTGTATCGCATTTTCATTTCACTACATCTCATGATTTTATGTTATACATGTGTGTACTACTATCATTACCATTGCTCATTTATTCCATGTGGGTTGTTGAGAGTCTGGTGGAGAGGGGGATTACACAAAGTAAGTGTCAGGTTGGTTATCAGATAACAATTTATTTGCTAGACACATTGTATTCTAGTAGTAATGTGAGTAGGTGAACTCTTTTAACAATAAGGGTAAAAGTATAGTATACGATGAGTGAGGGAGCGAGAGTTACTAGGTTGGGTGAAGGTAGGGAACGACTATGCTTTAGTAGAATACCTTATATTTTGGAAATAAAATAAGTAAGCATTGAGGGTAACAAGGTACGTGAGTTAATGTTGTAGTAATCTTTATTTAGAATTTTGAGGTTCATTGACTTAACTACTTGTCTTATTGACTTTTAATTGTGTTGCATGAACTGTTCTTAGTCGTCGTATGATGCTTACCTGTCACGACCTAACTAGTGGTCCATGATGGGTACCCGGAGCTGACTACCAAGCACCACTCATCATGCTATCCATCATCTTGAACCTGGGAATACATCATTCTCAACACAAGATTTATCGTAAAACGGTCGTCAATACATCCCAAAACATGAATAGACATAAGCCCTAGAGGCTACAAAATGATGTACGGAATATACAATAAAGATGATCACATAGCATCTACAACCCACACATAAGTATCTACGAGCCTCTAACTAGAATGCCGGAATCATAAGGACAGGACAGGACCCCGCCATGCCCCAACATGTACGCAAAAATGGCGACTCCGAAGAAGTGGAGTGCTCCAGCAAAATTCACTATACAAGCTCATAAGTGTCTGCACCGTTTCCCTATCTACCAATGGGCATGAACACAACGTCCATAGAGAAAGGACACCAGTATGAACAATGTACTGAGTATGTAAGGCATGTACAGCAGCATAATAAAGACAAAGAAACATAAAGTGAGGAGCAAACCTGTAACTGGTTGCCTCCTAAGGCGGAGTCATGCATGCTAACTTTTATAATAAAAATAATACCATATCGTACATATATAAGCTGCCGACCATATAGGTACCGTGTGATCATCATTAGCCCATGTCTAGGCCTCCCACGTCCGGCGTAAGTCGCCTACCGCAAAGGTGTATACGCCGGCCGCCTATAGGCGGCCCGTTGTTATCTTGGCCGGCCATGTAGGCACGGTGTGATATATATATAAAATAACATAAGCATGAGAGCCCAAGTGAAAGCTTCTGACAACTATCGGAGCGTAATTCGGTAACCTCCGATTATGTTATGGAATAGCCATGATCGTCATGTCTCACCTTGAAGGAACTAGTAACATGAGGTGAGACTACCAACAAGAAGCAACATCAATGAAATCATAAGATAAGAATATTGAGATCATCATAGCATCATTATCATCATCATTATCATGGAATATATCTCATCTCTATCTCATGTTAATCCCAAGAACCTTTAACCTTCATCTTTTAGGATGTAAGAAGACCATGGGAATATAGAAAGGAAATCACAAAATAAGAGTCGTGCTTTTGAAAGAAAGGGACTAGCCTTACATACCTTTACGTCTCTCTAACTTGGCCGACTAAACGCTTCCCTCCAAGTCCACGATTCGACATTCAAGAGAATTCGTACTAAGATTAGATACTCGGAAACATATTTGAAGCTAAGCTAAGGCGACTAAAGGCTAATGAAAATTGGGCAACAATTCCTTTGTTTCCACAATTTTCTCCATATAATATAACAACTCTCAAACATCAATAACAACATCCATAATATCATAATCAACAAACTTTGTTAAGCTAGACATTATTTAATTCTCAAAATTCCTCTCAAAGTCATCCATAACCATAGTTACCACCCAACGTCGTATTCATTCACATGTAATGCTTCCTTAACATCCTTAATAGCATTCATAACAAGATTATACCCATGACATGTCAAGTACTATCATTCAAGTCAAGTCACTATTCAAAAATATCATTATTTTCACATTTGAGCTCCATATTCTACTTTTCTCCTCAATCCAAGTCTTTCAACCACTCAATATTCTTAATAATATGAAATGAGCATAAAACTCACTTTTGATTATGTAGGAACGATCTTTGAATGAAGATACTTCACATGGAGAAAACCCTAGCTTTAATTTTGAAGGAATTTTTGATTTCCACAAGCCCTAGAGAACATCCTTGCACTTGATTCTGCTAATTTTTGGTGTTTAATCTTTGATTTATCAGCGGGTTTATGTCGATATAGTGTGGGGAAGGTTCTAGAGGTGTGGAGAGGGTTGGAAAAGATGATAAATGAAGAAAAACAATGAGCTTAGGTCGTCCATATATAAAAAAAAAAAATCGACCCGTTCATACGATACAAACGTACGAAGGTCGATCGTATCGACGGAGCGTCGATCGGATCGACGGAGCCGATCGCATCGACGAGCGTCAATCGACCGTTGAAGTCATGAAATTTCCAGCGAGCAACTTTTGTTTCCCTTTCACTCTACGGTGAGAAAAAGACGGTCCGTCGAACTAATGGACGGAGTTGCCGATCTCGCTCCGTCGAATAGTTTTTTGAGCTAAATCAATTCTACGCACAATTAACGAAAGCGTCGACCCATCCGAACGGTACAAAGAACGACTATCGAACTCCCACTTTTTGCGGGAAGCGCAAAGTGAAGCTTCATTGTGACGAACTTTCCCTCCCTTGCCTCAAATGTCTTGAATTTTAATTAGAATTATTAAATATCTCCTCTTCTTTGTGACTCGTGTACACCTTAACTTGCGTTAGTCTAATCACTGCACAACAACGTGAAACGTCCAAGGCGTAACATTCTCCTCCCCTCCCAAGAACATTTGTCCCCGAATGTTAAGTTCCCGTGGATTTTTGTAAAAATTCGGCCAGAGTTTCCCCTGTAATATAGCACTACCATCATGTCACAAAGATCACAAAATTACATTGCCACACAGGGCTACAATATCACAGTAAGAAACATGGCCACACATGACCCGAAAATGAATAAAGAATGCATCTCATACCTTGGGACAGTGGTAGCTCATCTTGAGCCTCTTCCGAGGGTGAAAACAATTGCGGATATTTGGACTTCATATCTTCTTCCTCTTCCCAAGTCATTTCTTCTCTATTATTGTTCCTCCACCGAACCTTTACTGAAGCTACATCTTTAGTTCTGAGTTTTCGTGCACCTTTTGTCTAGTATGTCAATAGGTACTTCTTCATAAGCCAACTTCTCGGTGATTTGAACATCATCTACAAATTATTTTGGAAGGATCTCCAACACATTTACAGACATCGATAGATGGAAAACTAGATGAATTGACTCGGGTTACGGAGGTAAGTCCAATTCATAAGCTACTTGGCCCACTTTGCGTACAATATTATAAGGCCCGATATATTGAAATTTGCTTGCTACTTCTTGCCAAACCCGATCATAACTTTATTGTGACACTTTTAGAAATACCGGTCATTGACTGGAACTCTAAGTTTCGTCGATCGTTGTCCGTATAAGACTTCTAGCAGTTCCGGGCTGTCAACAACCGATCTTGAATAAGCTTAATCTTTTCAACTTCTTGCTGGATTAATTCTGGGCCTATTAGTTGTGTTTCCCCACTACAAACCATTCAATTGGCGATCTACATTTCCGCCCATATAAAGCTTCATCTGAGCTATCCGAATCTAGAATGATAGCATTTATTTGTATGCAAATTCAATAAGTGGTAGATATTCATCCCAATTGCCTCCAAAATCTAGTATACATGCCCGCAACATATCGTCCAAGGTGCGAATAATGCGTTACGGCCGCCCATCGGTTTGTGGATGAAATCTTGTCTTAGTCTCACTGGGTTCCCAAACCTTCTTGAAAAGAATTTCAGCATTTAGTAGTAAATTATACTCTATACGCTGATAATAGATACGGGACACCACGACGTCGCACTATCTCCTTAAGATATAACCTTGCATAATCTTCGAATATGTGAATTCCCCAAGGAAAAAATAATTTCGTGAGTCGGTCAACAATCACCCATAGAGTCATACTTGCGGAATGAGGAAAACCTATAATGAAATTCATGTTGATCACTTCCCATTTCCAAGTTGGAATTTCCATGGCTTGTTATAATCCCCTGACCATTGCTCAATTTTCACTTGTTGGCAATTTGGACACTGAGCCACAAATTCTGCTATGTCTTTTTTTATTCCATCCCACCAATATATTGAATTAAGATCATGGTACATCTTTGTCGGCTCCTGGGTGAGTAGAATAGCGGGAGTAATGAGCTTCCTCCGGAGTACGACGTAGTCACGCCACATCCGGCACACACCACCCTACACGATACCCGAGAACTCCATTTCTACGAAACCCTCAAATGATGACTTCTCTTTCTCAGGAAGTGTATCTCTATAGTGACTCAATTGGGGATCTTGATATTGGTGCTATCTCACCTCCATATCTAAGAATGAAATAGTTGGGTTATGAACAACAACTACTGCATTGCCTGAGTCAATTAAACGAACCCCCAGGCCAGCTAGCTGATGGAGCTCGCGAACTAATTCTTTCTTCTCCTCCTGAACTTCACATAGGTACGCTCATACATTTTACATTCATCAGCCACCACATTTGCTTTTCCCGGATGATATAGTATACTCACATCATAATCTTTCAATAACTCTAACCATCGCCTCTGCCGAAGATTCAACTCCTTCTATTTGAAGATATACTAGAGACTCTTATGATCTGTATAAATATCAACATGTACACCATACAAGTAATGTCTCCATATCTTCAGTGCATGAATAACTGCTGCTAATTCAATATCATGAGTCGGGTAATTCTTCTCATGTTTTCGCCGTTTCCTAGGAAGATAAAGCTATAACCTTCCCGTTTACGCATTAATACACAGCCTAACCCAACACTGGAGGCATCACAATAAACGACATAGCCTTCTAACCCTTTTGGAAGTGTTAAGACTAGGGCCGAAGTCAATCTATCTTTCAATTCCTGGAAACTACGCTCACAGGCATCAGTCCATTGAAATTTTACTGATTTCTGAGTTGACTTCGCCATGATGCATTAATACAAAACCCTGCGGGTCTTCATCCGGCTTTGTCCCGAAAAATTCGAGCGGGTGCAAACTCATAAAATTACGGCCCGCACAAGGTTGTATCACCCGACCCGCACTCGTCGGGCGAGCGTGGGCAGCAACTAGCTGTGTCAACAACTGGATAGCCTCGATCATCTGCTAACCCGAATCACCCAGTGGAGTAACGGAAGGCACTGGAGCTAGAGTTGAGGCCCCTTCATGCTCCTCCGAAACAGGCGGAGTGTGAGCGGTATGAGATGGAGCCTCGTTGTGGGTCTCACCCTCTTTTATATTTGTAGGTGTCTTCGGTTCAACCCGTCTTCCTGTCGCAGTCTTGCCCTTCTGGGCGGCCGTTGCTTTTCTCTTTACCTGCATCGCTGAAACCATCACGCACAATTAGGAAAAAAGAAAATCTTATAACATAGCTTTATAGCACGATCTATGAAGAAGAAAGACGTTCATTATTCCTAAATGCCCCACAACCTTTTGTTTATAAGTGTGACGCGTTTCACACCCATAAAAAAGACTCTACTGGATACGGCTCATAGACACACCCTAGTATGAAACTGCTCTGATACCACTTTTGTCACGACCCAACTAGTGCACCATAACGAGTACCCGGAGCTGACTACGGAGCACCACTCATCATGCTATCCATCATCCTGAACCTGGGCATACATTATTCTCAACACAAGATTTATCGTAAAATGATCATCAATACGTCCCAAAACATGAATAGATATAAGGCCTCGAGGATACAAAATGATGTACAGAATATACAATAAAGATGATCACATGGAATCTACAACCCACACATAAGTATCTACGAGCCTCTAACTGGAATACCGGAATCATAAGGATGTGATAAGACTTCGCCATGCCCCAATATGTACGCCAAGAAACGGGCGACCCGGAACTAAAAAGAAAAGAAACTACTCTAAGCTAAAGACACTGTAAACAGGATCAAAGTGCTGCAAACTGGAGGCATGCTGCAAGTTCTCTTGTTTTGGGATGATAACACTATCAGACACCTCAAAGCTCTCACCAGGTGCTATGTTATCAGACCCCATGATAATTCAAACAAGAGTAAAGCTGCATATGCAATCTGCTGCTGTCCATAATCCTGAATAGACAAGTTGAATCCCTTTCACTACCTATAGTGATCATAACATGGCTGTTGTAAACTCCTAATCCAAGCCTGCTAGAAGAATGAGCAGTAGAACTGCTAATACCACTATCTAGCTAGGCCAGTCTTAGTAGTTACTAGTCATATTACAATCTGATGATGAGTAGTGAGCATGAACTAAAGTGCAAAAAATCCTTCTTCAATCTGGTTCCCTTTCCTTGTTTGTTTTGAACCTGAAGTTAGGCATCATAGATTTATCCATATTTAGCAATCTCCTTCCTGTAGGTGTGAGTTCCTGAAAATTGTTAACTTGTAATGTACCTGCACAATTGAACACACTGTTAGCTAAAAAATCTGCTACTGTATTGCCCTCCCTCAGGACATGGACAAACTGGACTTGTCCTCTCTTTCTCCACTCTTTAATCTTATGCACCTCCATACTAACTTTCCAAGGAGTTTCCCAGTCTCCTTGAATGATGTTCACCATAGCAAGAGAGTCAGTTTCCATGATCACAGGTAATACTTGTTTATTAACACAATATTGCAGACCATCATGAATTGCAACTGCTTCTGCACATATATTTGTTGTGTTAGCTATTCTTCTAGCAGCAGCATGAACCAGATCACCTCTTTCATCTCTAATACAAAAAGCAGCTGAGCTTTGGCCTGGATTACCCCTTGATGCACCATCAGTATTGCACTTATACCAGCCTGCACTTGGACATCTCCATTGTACCATTTGACCTCCTACTCTAGGCTGAAGTCCTTCTAAGAGCTGTACCATTTGAGGCCAAGTATGTGGGACATTCTTCAACCATGGATATAGACTACTTATCAAGTTATGAATGTTCTGATTAATGCAGTAAATGACTTTACTCTTACTCATTTGTGCTCCATTCATGAGTGCATTTCTTCTCTTCCACAACTGCCAGCAGATGAATGATGGTATTGCTTCAAAAACTGGTTTCAACTTGACTGCACACTTTGTATTCCACCATTTTACCACTGCTTGATGTAACTGTAGTAGAGGGCCTAAGATACCTGCTGCTGTGGTATAGTATTGCCACACTTCTGCTGCACAATTACTAGTCAAGAAAAGATGTTGCAATGTCTCCTCTGACTGTGAATTTAGACAGCATCTGCATCTTGATACAATGGAAATATTCATCCTTTTGAGTACATCATCCACTGGGAGTTTAGCTTTCCACATCCTCCATAAAAAGAATGAAATTTTGAATGGCACTCCTTTACTCCATATTCTTTGATAGTTCAATGACTCTTGCTCCTGCTGTCTCATTAAGTTCCATGCACTACTCACTGTAAATTTGCCAGACTTAGTTAAAGTCCACCATGGTACATCTGCATCTGTTGATTGCCCCATTATGCTCAGTTCAGATCTAACATGATTCACCACCTGCTCTGGTAACACTGCATTCATTTTTTGGAAATCCCAACCCTCTGAATTCATGAGTTCAGCCACCTCTTCTATATTGTGATCTGTGATTGAGAAATCCCTGAGAGGACCCAATCTAGTCCAGTTGTCTTCCCAGAAATCACATGAACCATTTCTAGGTTCCCACCAAATTAAGTGATCCATTTGATCCCTGGCTTCCAACATCTTTTTCCATACTTGTGAACCTCCCTTCCATTGTACCCTTGTTGGTTTCAGCTTCTTACAATATTTATTCCACAGAAAGGTAGACCATAAAGAATTTGAGGTCCTAAATCTCCACCATAGCTTAGCAAACAAAGCTTTAGAAATATCAAACAAGGACCTAAATCCTAGTCCACCCTCAGCTTTAGGCATGCAGATCTTCTTCCATGATACCCAATGTTTGCTTTTATCCTCTTCCTTATTGCTCCAGAAAAACCTTGCAAAGATCCTATGGAGCTCATTTAGAGTGTATTTAGTAGGTACTACAGCAGATAGCACATACACTGGTACACTTTGTAGAACATTCCCTATCAACACAGCTTTACCACCAAATGACAGCAATTTGCCCTTCCAACTCTGCAATTTATCCTTCACTTTCTTGATGAGATCTTGGTAGTAGACTTTCTTCTTTCTGGCATGAAAAATGGGGCATCCTAAATACTTGAAAGGGAACTGTCCCTTTGTGAATCCTGTCACCTGCTGCACTTCCTGCATCACTCTATCTGCCACCTTATGATACATGTAGAATGCACTTTTTTCAGTGTTGATCAGTTGACCAGATATTGCTTCATAATCTCTGAGAATGTCCATGATCATTTGTAAAGAATTCCTCTCAGCAGATGCAAAAATTATGGTATCATCTGCATATGCTAGATGATTAATATTGGCACTCCATTTAGGCAAGCCATACCCCACATACAAACTGTTGTCATACAATGAGTTTAATGCCCTTGATAGCACTTCTGCTGTCAAAATAAACAAAGCTGGTGACAAGGGGTCACCTTGTTTGACACCCCTTGTAGAATGAAAGAAACCTGTAGCTTTGCCATTAAACAAAATTGAATACCAGTTATTTGCTATCAGTCTCCATATCCTATCAATGAATACTCCTGAAAATCCCATCTGATTTAGGACTTTTGTCAAAAAACTCCAGGAAACTCTATCATATGCCTTTGCCATATCTAGCTTTAAGATCACATTAGCAGGTTTACCCCTCTTCCTAATGTCTGTGACAATTTCTTGTGTGAGCAAGACATTTTCAATTATACTCCTTCCCTTCACAAAACCAGCCTGATGAGGAGAGATTAGAGTAGGAAGGACCTTCTCTAACCTGTCATGCATAACTCTGGATAAGACTTTATTGATAAAGTTACTCAGACTTATTGGTCTTAAATCTGAGTAACTTTGAACCATCTCTTTCTTAGGGAGTAGCACTACATTAGTATGAGTGATTGACTTTGGAAGAGTATCACCTTGGAAGAATGCAATTACCATCCTGAGCACATCTACTTCTACAATAGGCCAACAAACTTGATAAAATAAACCTGAAAAGCCATCTGGTCCACTGGCACTAGAACCACTGAGGTTGAACACAGCTGCTTTCACTTCCTCCTTTGAAGGAACCTTACATAACATTTCATTGCTCTCCTGATCCAACATGCATGGAATATGTTGTAGAATATCCTCATTTGTATGTCCCATATCCTCCTGAGTAAACTGCTTTTGATAGAACTTTACTGCTTCATTTGCCATTTCCTCTTCATTGTCTAACCAGTTACCATCAAGATCTTGAATCCTCTGAATTTGTAGCCTTTTCCTCCTACCTTTCACCAGATTATGAAAAAATCTGGTGTTTCTATCACCCTCCACAAACCAGTCAATCCCAGATTTTTGTCTCCAATATTCCTCCTCATAGTGTAAGTACTTTTTGTGTTCAGCTTGGGATTGTTGAAGCACACTTCTATTCCCACTACTAGGACATTCTTCAAACAAATTTTCCTTAATTCTAACAATTTCCTCTCTAATGATCAGCTGCTTGAAGATATCCCCATAAGTAGATCTACTCCATTGAGATAGCACCCCTTTCATATGCTTCAACTTCAGCTTGAAACTGATAAAAGGATCTTCATGCATCCAGTTAGGCCAATTCTGCTCAACTGTGCCAAAGAAAGATTCATGATCCACCCAAAACTTGAGAAATTTGAAAGGTCTGTGTTGATTCTGAGTAACTTCCCCATAAGTACATAATAATGGAGCATGGTCAGAACCAGTTCTAGCCAAATGCTCCACCTCCAAATAAGTAAACCAGTTTTGTAACTCTGCATTCACCAGCATCCTATCTAATCTTTCAAAAATACAGTCATTAGTGGCTCTTCCATTCCACCAAGTGAAAGGGCTGCCCTTGAACTGAATTTCCTCCAATTCACAAGAGTTGATACAAAAAGCAAAATCTTCAATATCTTGAGTAAGAACAGGTATCCCTCCTATTTTCTCTTCATCATTCAACACCACATTGAAGTCTCCTCCTATCATCCAAGGAAGTGACATATCATTTGCCAAGCTATAAATGCTATCCCATAGATGCAGTCTCTCCACCTCACTACATTTGGCATAAACTAAGGTAGTAACCAAACTTTTACCAGTATCATTAAAGACCAACTTTAGAGAAATTTGTTGGTCACTATCTGAAAGAACCTCCACCTCTATATTATCTGCTACAAAAAACCAGATCTTTCCATTGCAATTAGCTCCAGCCTGATTCATTTTCAGTCTTCTCCTATAATACTGCAAGTGCCTAACATGCTGGAATGGTTCCATAAGTGCCACAAGGAAGAACTTATGATGTCTATGAAGCATTTGAACTCTTTGAAAAGCCTTTTGAGTCCTCACTGACCTGATATTCCAAATCAATGACTTTATCATCATTTACAATAGGCTTTAGCTGCAGATCTCTTTGGCAC
The DNA here is from genome assembly GCF_029784015.1 of Lycium ferocissimum. Classification (NCBI taxonomy): domain Eukaryota; kingdom Viridiplantae; phylum Streptophyta; class Magnoliopsida; order Solanales; family Solanaceae; genus Lycium; species Lycium ferocissimum. The sequence continues at coordinate 42,042 of NW_026713795.1, read as the reverse complement.
CACCCTGGTAGGCTGTTGTTTTTCTGCTGGTACAGTCTTGCCACTCTTCTTCTGACCCTTATTAGTGACTAATTTTGGAGAAACACCAACTGATTTTTGATTTCCCTTTCCAGTGCTGCCTTGTTCCACCTCATTGACAGTCTCCACATCAAGACCAGGCTCATGACCTGGATCTTCTCCATCTTTAATCACATTATCATCAATGTTTTCCTTCAATAGACTACTGTGATCATTAACAAGTTTGTGTGAAACCAAGTCATGTAAATTTCTCATAGGAGAACTCTTTTTTATTGAAGACACCTTTCCACCACTTTGACTAGATTCAACCCCTTCTGTAGCCTCCACCTGCTTCCCATCTGTAGATTTTGAAGGAAACCATTGTACTGATGAATCAACCTTCTCCTGTGATTGATCTGCATCTAGATTCTGTTGAGGAGAAACCACTATATCAGTATCTTGATCCAGCAAATCACTCTCCTTTTGTATAACCTCCTCAGATAAGTCCCTTTCATCAACTTCCCCATCCTCTAGTTCATCTTCCACTCTATCACCCCATTTAGAAGGGGATAAAGCTTTTCCATCTTCAGATGAATCTATATTCCCCAGAACATCCATTATAACTTTATCTTCTTCATGAGATTTCAACATGTCAGTATTACAAGCACTTACTATAACTTGATCACCACAGTCCTGAACATCAACTGTGCTGTCTTCTATAACCCTCTCCTCCACTTTCTCCATCAGATCATCAGCTTTTACACCATTTTCTGCAGTTTCTTTCTCAATCATATCTTCTTCATTGAACAGAACAACAAATTTGTTTTGCATAGCCACTGATTCCAATCCTTCCTTATCAGCATCATTGTTCTTCATTGGACTTTTCTCCTTTGTTACTACTCTATTATCTTTGACTGGATTGAATTTAACAGCATTCCCAAACACCTTTCCCCTTGTTAAATATTTATCATGCTTAACCTTATTCCATGCACTCCCATCAGTCTTCAGGATAACCTCTCCATTTAGTTGTTCTTCTACTTTCTCATTCTCACCATTGTGACTACTTCTTAATTCAGGATGTAATATTCTACAACCCTCTTCATTATGCCCTTGTAATTTACACCTTTTATAGTACTTAGGCAAAACATCATATTGAATCTTAACATCCACATCCCTAATCTTTTTATTCTCCTTGTCTACAATCTCCATAGTTACAGAATCAGGGAGTTTCTCCATTAAGTCAACTAGAACCTTAACCCTAGCACAACTAGGTCGAGTTTTATTGATAGTAGCCATGTCCAATTGTAGAGGTTTACCTACAAGATGCCAATGAGAACAAAGACTCCCTAACAAAGAAGGTAGGTAATAGATGTGGGAATGAAATCCAAGCCATAGCTTTCGTAGTTTCTTCTTCAACCTTAAAAGATGGATCATAAATCAAAGGCCTCATTGGATAATAATATCCATCCTTGGAATGAATGTTATGAACACCTTTAGATGTCATAGTGATAAAATCTTCCAGTCTCTCCAATCGCATCAAAATATGACGATGCCTAAACAAACCAACCCTACAATCTCCTTTAATTCCACATTGTTTAGGAATTTGAACTCTCAATTCTTCAAGTTCAGGCCAGCCATGAGAAAACTTTCCCACCACTGCATAATCAAGTTCTTCAATGGAATTCATACGTAATACTTCATCCTCTATCCAAGTAACCACTTTCTTTCCATCTTTTGTCACTATAGGCTTGATCTCTATGGGTTGAACATCAACTTTGGTCGTGTGCATGGACAAGCATGTACAAATAAAGATGCATGAGAGCCCATAATAAAAACAATATCATATCATACATATATAAGTGAAAGCTATAACTCTATCGGCCTCCCACGTAACGTAAGGTCGGTAACCTCCCGGCTATGTAGTTGCGATCGTATATAAAAATAGCCATGATCTTCATGTCTCACCTCCGATTAGAACTAGTAACATGAGGAACTAGTGAGACTGAGCAGACTAGCAACAAGAAGCAACATCAATGAAATCATAAGATAAGAATATCGAGCTCATCATAGCATCAATATCATCATCATTATCATGGAATATATCTCATCTCTATCTCATAAGAAGCCCTTAAGAACCTTTAACCTTCATCTTTTAGGATGTAAGAAGACCATGGGAATATAGAAAGGAAATCACAAAATAAGAGTCATGCCTTTGAAAGAAAGGGACTAGCCTTACATAACTTTACGTCTCTCTAACTTTGCCGACTAAACGCTTCCCTCCAAGTCCACGATTCGACATTCAAGAGAATTCGTACTAAGATTAGATACCCGGAAACATATTTGAAGCTAAGCTAAGGCGACTAAGGGCTAATGAAAATTGGGCAACAATTCCTTTGTTTCTACAATTTTCTCCATATAATATAACAACTCTCAAACATCAATAACAACATCCATAATATCATAATCAACAAACTTTGTTAAGCTAGACATTATTTAATTCTCAAAATTCCCTCTCAAAGTCATCCATAACCATAGTTACCACCCAACGTCGTATTCATTCACATGTAATGCTTCCTTAACATCCTTAATAGCATTCATAACAAGATTATACCCATGACATGTCAAGAACTATCAATCAAGTCAAGTCACTATTCAAAAATATCATTATTTTCACATTTGAGCTCCATATTCTACTTTTCTCCTCAATCCAAGTCTTTCAACCACTCAATATTCTTAATAACATGAAATGAGCATAAAACTCACCTTTGATTATGTAGGAACGATCTTTGAATGAAGATACTTCACATGGAGAAAACCCTAGCTTTAATTTTGAAGGAATTTTTGATTTCCACAAGCCCTAGAGAACATCCTTGCACTTGATTCTACTAATTTTTGGTGTTTAATCTTTGATTTATCATGGGTTTATGTCGATATAGTGTGGGGAAGGTTCTAGAGGTGTGGAGAGGGTTGGAAAAGATGATAAATGAAGAAAAACAATGAGCTTAGATCGTCTATATATAAAAAAAAATCAGACCCGTTGGGCAATCATACGATACGAACGATGAAGCGTCGATCTGACCGTTGAAGTCATGAAATTTCCAGTGAGCAACTTTCGTTTCCTTTCACTCTACGGTGAGAAGGACGGTCCGTCGAACTAATGGACGGAGCGTCGATCTGCTCCGTCGAATGGTTTTTGAGCTAAATCAATTCTACGGCACAATTAACGAAGCGTCGACCCATCCGACGGTACAAAGAACGACCGTCGAACTCCCCTTTTCGCAGAACTGCAGTGAAGCTTCATTGTGACGAACTTTCCTCCCTTGCCTCAAATGTCTTCGGAATTTTAATTAGAATTATTAAATATCTCCTCTTCTTTGTAGGGACTCGTGTACACCTTAACTTGCGTTAGTCTAATCACTGCACAACAACGTGAAACGTCCAAGGCGTAACATTCTCCTCCCCCCCCCCCCCCCAAGAACATTTGTCCCCGAATGTTAAGTTCCGGTGGATTTTTGTAAAAATTTTGCCAGAGTTTCCCCTGTAATATAGCACTACCATCATGTCACAGCATCCCAAAATTACATTGCCACACAGGGCTACAATATCACAGTAAGAAACATGGCCACACACGACCCGAAAATGAATAAAGAATGCATCTCATACCTTGGGACAGTGGTAGCTCATCTTGAGCCTCTTCTGAGGGTGGAAACAATTGCGGATATTTGGACTTCATATCTTCTTCCTCTTCCCAAGTCATTTCTTCTCTATTATTGTTCCTCCACCGAACCTTTACTGAAGCTACATCTTTAGTTCTGAGTTTTCGTACCTGCCTGTCTAGTATGGCAATAGGTACTTCTTCATAAGCCAACTTCTCGGTGATTTGAACATCATCTACAGGTACAATTTTGGAAGGATCTCCAACACATTTACGGAGCATCGATACATGGAAAACTAGATGAATTGACTCGAGTTCTGGAGGTAAGTCCAATTCATAAGCTACTTGGCCCACTTTGCGTACAATATTATAAGGCCCAATATATTGCGGGCTGAGCTTGCCCTTCTTGCCAAACCTGATCACAACCTTTATTGGCGACACTTTTAGAAATACCCAGCCATTGACCTGGAACTCTAAGTTTCGTCGACTGTTGTCCGTATAAGACTTCTAGCAGTTCCGGGCTGTCAACAACCGATCTTGAATAAGCTTAATCTTTTCAATCGCTTGCTGGATTAATTCTGGGCCTATTAGTTGTGTTTCCCCCACTTCAAACCATTCAATTGGCGATCTACATTTCCGCCCATATAAAGCTTCATAAGGAGCCATCTGAATGCTAGAATGATAACTGTTGTTATATGCAAATTCAATAAGTGGTAGATGTTCATCCCAATTGCCTCCAAAATCTAGTATACATGCCCGCAACATATCCTCCAAGGTCTGAATAGTGCGTTCGGCTTGCCCATCAGTTTGTGGATGAAATCTTGTGCTGAGTCTCACTTGGGTTCCCAAACCTTCTTGAAAAGAATTTCAGAATTTAGTAGTAAATTGTGCTCCTCTATCTGTGATAATAGATACTGGGACACCACGACGTCGCACTATCTCCTTAAGATATAACCTTGCATAATCTTCTGCTGAATATGTGGTTCTGACTAGAAGGAAATAAGGTGATTTCGTGAGTCAGTCAACAATCACCCATATGGAGTCATACTTGCACCGGGAATGAGGAAAACCTATAATGAAATTCATGTTGATCACTTCCCATTTCCAAGTTGGAATTTCCATGGCTTGTTATAATCCTCCTGGCTTTTGATGCTCAATTTTCACTTGTTGGCAATTTGGACACTGAGCCACAAATTCTGCTATGTCCTTCTTCATTCCATCCCACCAATATATTGAATTAAGATCATGGTACATCTTTGTCGCTCCTGGGTGAGTGGAATAGCGGGAGTAATGAGCTTCTTCCAGAATCTGACGACGTAGTCCTGCCACATCTGGCACACACAGCCTACCTCGATACCTGAGAACTCTATCTACAGAAACCTCAAATGGTGACTTCTCTTTCTCAGGAAGTGTATCTCTATAGTGACTCAATTGGGGATCTTGATATTGGCGCTTTCTCACCTCCATATCTAAGAATGAAATAGTTAGGTTATGAACAACAACTACTGCATTGCCTGAGTCAATTAAACGAACCCCCAGGCCAGCTAGCTGATGGAGCTCACGAACTAATTCTTTCTTCTCCTCCTGAACTTCACATAGGCTGCCCATACATTTACGGCTAAGAGCATCAGCCACCACATTTGCTTTTCCCGGATGATATAGTATACTCACATCATAATCTTTCAATAACTCTAACCATCTCGAAGATTCAACTCCTTTTGTTTGAAGATATACTGGACACTCTTATGATCCGTATAAATATCAACATGTACACCATACAAGTAATGTCTCCATATCTTCAGTGCATGAATAACTGCTGCTAATTCAAGATCATGAGTCGGGTAATTCTTCTCATGTTTTCGCAGTTTCTTGGAAGCATAGGCTATAAGCTTCCCTCCAAGTCCACGATTCTACATTCAAGAGAATTCGTACTAAGATTAGATACCGGGAAACATATTTGAAGCTAAGCTAAGGCGACTAAGGGCTAATGAAAATTGGGCAGCACTTCCTTTGTTTCTACAATTTTCTCCATATAACATAACAACTCCCTAACATCAATAAGAACATCCATAATATCATAATCAATAAACTTTGTTAAGCTCGACATTATTCAATTCTCAAAATTCCCTCTCAAAGTCATCCATAACCATAGTTAACACCCAACGTCGTATTCATTCACATGTAATGCTTCCTTAACATCCTTAATATCATTCATAAAAAGATTATACCCATGACATGTCAAGAACTATCATTCAAGTCAAGTCACTATTCAAAAATACCATTATTTTCACATTTGAGCTCAATATTCTACTTTCCTCCTCAATCCAAGTCTTTCAACCACTCAATATTCTTAATAACATGAAATGAGCATAAAATTCACCTTTGATTGTGTAGGAATGATCTTTGAATGATGATACTTCACTTGGATAAAACCCTAGCTTTAATTTCAAAGGAATTCTTGATTTCCACAAGCCCTAGAGAACATCCTTGCACTTGATTCTACTAGTTTTTGGTGTTTAATCTTTGCTTTATCATGGGTTTATGTTGATATAGTGTGGGGAATGTTCTAGAGGTGTGGAGAGGGTTGGAGAAGATTATAAATAAGCAAAAAAAAATGAGCTTGGGTCGTCTATATATAAAAAAAAAAATCTGACCCATCGGGCAATCATACGGTACGATCGACGGAGCTTCGATCTGACCGTCAAAGTCATGAAATTTCCAGTGATCAACTTTTGTTTCCTTTCACTCTACGGTGAGAAGGATGGTCCGTCGAACTAATCGACGGAGCGCCGATCTGCTCCGTCGAATGGTTTTTGAGCTAAATCAATTCTACGGCACAATCGACAAAGCGTCGACCCATCCGACAGTATAAAGAACGACCGTCGAACACCCCTTTTCCCAGAACTGTAGTGAAATTTCATTTTGATGAACTTTCTTCCCTTGCCTCAAATGTCTTCGAAATTTTAAATAGAATTATTAAATATCTCCTCTTCTTTGTAGGGATCTCGTGTACACCTTAACGTGCGTTAGTCTAATCACCGCACAACAACGTGAAACATCCAAGGCGTAACATTACCAGTACATGTGGTGTACCGATACTACCCTTGCTACGCCCTTTCTGGGTGTAGATGTGTTGCAGGTCTTAGCTGAAGTTTCGTCGCGTGGATCTATTAGATATTCTCCTGCAGCTTCGCCTATCTCACTTCCGGCGGAGGCTGTGTCATTTATTTTGTCTTCTTGTATTTTTGGAGCTCTTATACCTGTCTAGACTAGATCACGGGGAATTCTTTTAGATTTTTGTAGTATTGGAAGCGAGTCTGTAAGAAGTGTCTACTGTAAATTCTGTAAATTTTAAAGATGTTTGTTGTATGTAAGAACCAAACATATTCAGTCACTGTAGCACCACTGAAGCGGTACCAGGACCGCTACAGCGGGATTGCTATCGCGGGCCCAAATTTTTTGCCATAACCGCTATAGCGGTGCAACATCGCCATAGCGGTACCGCTGCAGCGGTCAAGTGACCGCCATAGCGGTACCATCTGACAGTAGCCTTCTCCTTTCGCCGCTGTTTTGACAAGTTGTGTAGTCCATCTACAAAACAAGAATAAATCAATTTCCAAAACAGACATATCCATAAAAACATCCGCCCCACGAAGGCAATTGTCTTACAAGCACCCTTATACCGTGGCACCCGCATCAAAACAACCAAAATAAACAGTATCCAAACATTTCAAACACAACCAAAGCAATAAATTGTCTAAACATCAAAGCCCAACACGGGCAAATGATAATCAAAGCTGATAAAGAGGGGGGGATCTCTAAACCACTCCTCGACTATTCGCCTCATCGCCTCACCCTCTAAATCACTAGAGTCCTCGCTACCAAGTCCAGACTTGCTGAGGAAAGAGAACTGGGAGGCATCTCTGGTAGTCACCCTTGGAGGCCTTACCTTTGGGACTAGGGTCTTCAAGACACTCTTGATTCCCTTCCACATCTTCACAAACAGCTTGTCCCTAGCCCGGCTCTTTTTCTTCTCTTTGTCTAAATCCTCCCAGAGATCCATATAGGCCTGAGCCAAGGATCCATAGGCGCCCTGCAAGACATCCACAGCCTCTCCCATCTTGGTTTGGGTCTCCATGTAACTCTTTATCTGCTCAGTAGTAAAATAGCCAGTACCCGCACCACTGCTAGATGACCCGGCCTCTAAAGAAGGTCGTGCAAACCCCATCATGGCCGCCCTCACCACAGCCATATCAGCCTCCATGTGCTCAAAAGTACTCGGGGTCTGTGACTGACCGTTACCTTCTAGTGGGCCACCGTTATCCTTGCTGTCATCTGAGCCAGTCCTCTCCATCTTGCCCCTGCCTTGTGACCCTTTCACATTCAATAGGTCAAAGGTAACATCGCACTCCACATAGTGGTCCCCAGGCTCTGTAGGCACCCCGGCATTATGACAAAGATAGGTAATTAGGGAGGGAAACATCAAGCTCAAGTCAGCCTTGGCTATAAAACCTCGCCACTCCTTGATCACCTACATACCCATATTCACGGGCACACCATCCAGGATGCAAGCCACTATGAGGGCCCGTGGGTAAGGAACATCTGTAGTATTGCTCGAGATTCGAACCCGTAGGGCGACGAGGTTTAACCACCTCCGAGCCTCAGTTGTAAAGTGTCGGCTCTTTATAGCCAATCGTGAGACAGCCCAAGTAGCCTTCTTCCTCTTTGATTCTCGTACCAACATCCTTACCAGCCACGGTCCGTTAATTTCAACATCTTTGGCCTGAAGCTCATCCTGTGGTTGGTTGGGAAGCCCTTGAATGGCGTTGATGGCCGCGGCACTCACCGTCACTGCGACCCCCCGAATTGTAATATGCGGCTACAGGGCAGTCCAATCTACAGTGAGGAGCATAGCATAAAACTCCCTGACCCAGTTGCAGTTGACATCACTGAGCTCCACAGCTAAATGGGCCCAACCAATACGATGTAGGGTCTAGTAAATTTCTAGGGCCATTTCTTCGACCTGGTCCATAACGAAAGACCTCTCATGAAGCATATCCTTTGTTACACCTCGAAAAATTTCTCGCTAACGTACAGTGAATAGACTAACGAAGGGCACGACGTATACGATGTTTTGATAAGAAAGAAATAGCATTTGATGATCCTAATCTAGATTTCAAAGGCATTTGAGGTAAGAGAAGAAAGTTGTTAAGGAAAGCAAGGTATAGGTTATGTGTCGGAAGAGATTTACGAGTGAAAAGTTAATGACGGCTTAATGATGTTTTGGAGAAGAGTGATAATTCCCCTTAGATTGTTAATGAGGTGTTAAACAAGTGTTAAGAGGGTTCCATAAGGATTGGAGATCAAATGAGTCGACGAGAATGAATTCCGAAAAGTTGGGAAACATACGGTCCAACATATTAATATAAAACATACCGCCATATGTCGGCCGTATGTTATAGCACCTGTAATGAGGACCTTCGGAACGTCCAAACATACGGCCAGACATACGGTCAGTATAAAAGATAGAACCCTATGTTGGTCCGTATGTTCATGTTGGGTCAGATTTTAAATGTTGATAAAAGGACCCAATCTCATTTAATTCATTTCATTTCCTCACTTCACACTTCAAGAATCCTCTAGAACCCTCTCCACTCTTCATCCACAAGAACCTAAGAGGAATTGATGATCAACTTCATCAAACCAACAAATTAAGTGTATGAAACTCATTAAAGTGCATCCAAGCCAAGAAATCCCAATAGAAGTGAACTAGGGTTTTGGTGCAAGAGAAGTATTTCTACTCAAGGCTCATTCCTACACTATCTAAGGTAAGTTTTATGATTTTTTCATGTTGTTTAAGGTAATGAGAGGTTGAAAGACTTGGATGATGGAAGGAGATAGAAAATGGGTCACATATATAGGAATAATGAGGTTTTGAGTAGTAGTTTGGAGTGAATCATGAATATTGACATGTTGTGATTGTAAGTATGTTATAAATGACATTTAGAATATGGGATAAGCATTATATGTGAGAAAACACAATAGTGAACTATGACCATGATTATGAAGGAATTGAAGTGAAATTGTGACATGTGGATAATATAGATGAATGATGATTGTTGCTTATATTATGGTATGTCACGACCCAACCCCGTAGGCCGTGACTAGTACCCAAGTTGGGCACTCACACACATTCATTAACCAGAATTGTGTACAGATAACTTATACATATACAAATATCAAACGTTGTCTCAAAGTACGCGTCGCAAGCACAAATATATATCACGAGCCTCAAGGCTATCATATGGCACAACGTCCCAAAGTATGTACAAACGCAAGCCGACAAGGCTGCCACGGCGAATGGGACCGCCCAAAACATATACCATATGAACACAACCGAACAGAAATATTCACAACCCACATATATGTCTATAGACCTCTAAACAGAACAACAGAATCATATGACGGGACAGGGCCCCGCCGTACCCCTGAATAAACAAATACATATGCAACGGAACAATATATACCAAAATATAGGCTCCATAACAAGGGAGCACTCGAACACGAGAATAGGTGTCCTGGTCGGCATCACCGAAATGGGCGTCGTACTGCGGGCATGAAACATAGCCCCCGAAGAAAGGGGGTCGGTATATTAATATGTGCGAACTATGCAAAGTTAAGTACGATATTCAGAATCATAATCGAAACGAAGTAACTACGAAAAATAAGTATAATATCCAAAATACCGAAACGTTTACTTTTAAAACACAAATCATGCATAGGGCTCAGGGAATATGGTCACTCGCCGTCATTGGCGCCATAACACCAGAAGGTTTCATATCTCCATAACACTCAGACATATCTCCACAACACATCATAACGCCATAACACACATAACACCAAAATATATAATCCCGGCCCTCTGGCGAGGGACTCGGTGAACCATAACACAGCATAACACCGGAATATAACATAGTGCGCACGATAACATAACCGGCCCGGGACTCGGCGAAAGATACAACAGAATGCACGAGCAGAGTCGTGAGTAACCATATGCATAAAAATCATTATTACAGACTCAACGATAAGTGGACTAACCATACTCGGGGGTCGGGACGATAGCCATACTAAGTTCTTTCAAAAGCCATCGAACTATACAAAGGAAAGTCGCGGGACCCACGGACGAGCATCGACCCAATCCGAGCCGCATGGAAGATGTAGTCATTATACACTACGAATCTCCTACGAGCATATCGAGGCGATCCGGTTAAATACTACCAAAGTTACGGCCATTTTTAGACGTAGAACTCTTTTAAAGACAAAATCCTTATGCAATATTTGAAATCCAATCTTACCAAAGACACAGGGACCATAATATTACTACATTAAGAATGCCGACGCTAAGAGGTGAATAAGAATCGTAGACATGCTCGGATCGTAAGAGTGGAGTTACCTCGAGACTCGTGTCATAGCCTATTTACAACTAAGACATGCCAAAAGAAAGAAAGGTTAGGCTTTACATACCTCGTCCGCTCTCAAAGCTAATCCAAACCTACGTCTCGGACTCCCCAAGATCTACAACAACATCATCGATACCAAACATTAGCTATAGGCATTTAGAAATTCAATTCGAAACTAGCACTTAATTCTACAGAAATTTGGGCAGCATTTCCCTGTAAATTCAACAACCCGAAATTCAACTCGGCCAAACCATCAACAACAATACCAAAAACCATGTTTACAACATCAACAATCAATTCAAAACGCATTATAACGCTAATAACCCTTCTCCACATATTTCGACAACATTCCAATTATGTTCAATTCAACTACATACATACAAACCAACATATAATCAAACTAACATCAATGCTCACACGTTCAATTACTAATCCAAAACCATTCAAACAATATTCAAGAACACTTTAAACAACCCACACAATATTCAAGACAGCCCAACCAACACTCCAATTCACCCGAAAACCACCCCAAACCCGAGAACAACACAACAACACATTCCTTTCTCCAAATTCATGAATTACACCAACAATCCACACTTTAACAATGTCATTCTCATAAATACAACAATTACATTAATATAACGTTAACTTCCAAAACAGCCCCACAATGATCACAACTTCAATTTGAATCATTAAACCTTCATTCTCATCCTAGAATCCACAACAACAACGACCAAAACACTAAAAAAAATTAATTCATTCTTAATCACACAAGGGAGGCCATATTCGGCCACCACCACCCCATACAAAATTCATGATTCTCATCCATTTCAACACACTACAACAACCAAACATGCTAAATAAAATTAATCCATCCCTCCTACACAACACACACCTACACGGCTTACAAGCCATATACACGGCTCAACTTCAATCATGCATATTTCCATAAGTTCATTCATTTCTACATACAACAACATGCACACATCATTCGTAACATATGAAAAACAAGATTAAACCTTACCTTTTCTCCTTAACTTCACAACTTGGCTAGGGTTACAATTGATAAAAACGAGTGGTTTATTTGTTCCAACAAGAACTCCACGTTGACAAGGACCCTTCAATGGTTGGAATTGCTAGAAGAAAATAATTTTTTGTTCAAGATTTTTGGACCTCCAATTTTGTAGCTATGGCCGAATGGCCTTGTCTTGTTTTTCTCCAAGTTTCTTCAAACTTCTAAGGGGTGAGAAGATGATGAAGATGATTAATTGACTTGGTCATCTTTTATCTTATATTTTAAGCATCCATGTGGCCCTTGGCCCACACCCCTTTGGCCGGCCACTTACCCCTTTTGTTTCATGAATTAATAATTTTTCCAATGTTCACTTTTAACCCCAAATTTCCTTAATATTCCATGCCAACACACACCTACACGGCTTACAAGCCATATACACGGCTCAACTTCAATCATGCATATTCCATAAGTCCCGGAATAGTCTTGTCCCTAACTTATCGTAGTTAACCCGGATTGTCCCAACGTACAAAATACGGGATATAACATGGTGAATGTTGTTATGGATGTTTGGGAGTTGATATGTAATATGAGGAAAGTTGTATAAACAAAAGAAATGCTGCCCAATTTTCTCTATCTTAGTAAGCATGTTCCTATAATCGATTAGCTAATGTTAATATGAACTCTCTTGAAGGTAGAAACGTGGGCATTGAAGGAGAACGAGCAAGCGATAGAATAGTTAAACAAAAAAGGTATGTGAGGCTAGTTCTTTCTTTCTAAGGCATGAATCTTATGGCATGATTTTCCCTCTTTCTCAATGAATTTCCTACATTTCGGAAAACTAAGAGTCTATGTTCATGAATAGTCATATGAGATAAAGATAAGAGATACATTATGAGTACGATAATGATGATGATGAGCTTAAGTCTAAAAATTTTAGAGTTCATGATATGATGTTTCTACAAAGCTAATGATGTTAACTACAATCCATTGATGTTGTTTATTGTATACACTCACCTTATATGCTAATTCCTTCAAGGTGAGTCAGAATGCTTATGAATGTTCCATAATGGAATCGGGGGTTCACGACTTTATGTCACCCCAATAAAGTATAGTCGTCTTTGAGTTTCTATGCATGCATTATGATGAGTACATGATGATGATATTACACCATGCCTATATGGTCGGGCAGACACCGCTAAGGCGGGTAGAGTATACGCCATGTCTAGACGGCATAGGCAGACACCACTAGTGGGCGGCATGAGATGATACCCCCGGACGCGGGAGGCCTGGACGCGGGCTAATGATTATCACACCGTACCTATAAGGTCGGGCAGTTTATACATATATGCATACATGATATAATGGTGATTATGAAGTAAGCCAGCATGTATCATTTCTTTTATAATTGACAGTCAGTTACAGGTTTCTCCTCATTTGATGCTTCCTTATTTCATTGATGTATTATTATTGTTGATGCCTTACATACTCAGTACAATGTTGGTACTGACGTTCGTTTTCTTTGGACGTTGTGTTCATGTCCACAGGTAGACAAGGAGGTGATCCAGACTCATAGGAGCTATTAGCTGACTTGAGAGCACTCCATTGTTCCGGAGGTGCCATTGATTTATTCTTTTGTGTATATATATGTGTTTTGGGGATGACGGGGTCCTGTTCTGTCCATATGTCTAGTACTCCAGTAGAGGCTCGTAGATACGTATGTGTGGTTAGTATGGTCTCACGGTTTCTTCTCATGTATATATATTATTTTGATAGCCGAAGGGCTTATGTATATAATGTAAATATGTTTCAAGTAGAAATGGTTCTTCTATGATTATAAGCATGAGACTAATGAATGACCGCAGAATGAGTAATAGAATGAGCGGTGCTCGGTGGTTAGCCCCGGGTACCCGTCATGGCCCCTAGTCGGGTCGTGACAAAAGTGGTATTAGAGCAGTTCAGTCCTAGGAAGTGTCTACGAGCCGTTTCTAGTAGAGTCTTGTTTATGGTGTGTTGCGCGCCACACTAATAAAAAGGAGGCTACAGGGCATTTAGAAAAAATGACCATTCTTCTTCTTACGAGATCGTGGCGATAGAGCCGTGTATAAGATTTTCTCCTCCCTAATAGTGTGTTATGATTTCAGAAATGCCGCCAAAGGGAAAAGCTACAGCTGCCCAGAAGGGCAAGGTTACGATGAAAAGGCAGGTAGAAAGGGAGCCGCCAATGAATGTAGAAGAGGGTGAATCATATAATGAGGCTCCATATAATGCTTCTTCCACTCCGCCTATTATAGAAGAACAATAGGGAGCTTCAGATCCAGCTCCTATGCCTCCAGTTCCTCCACCGGCTACTTCGGGTCAATAAGTGGCCGAGGCTATTCGTCTATTGACGCAGTTAGTTGCCGTCCAGGCGCAGCGGCAGGGTTCGGGTTCAAGTGATAGGGTCGTTAGTACCAGAGCCCATGATTTCATGTGTTTGAATCCTCCAAAGTTTTTAGAGTCAAAGCCAGATAAAGACCCGTAAAGTTTTATTGATGAAATGTTGAGAACATTGAAGTTTATTCATGCCTCCAAAACTAAATCTGTGGAGTTGGTATCTTATAGACTCCGAGATGCGGCGGTATTATGGTACAATAATTAGATATCATCAAGAAAAGAGAACGCGCCTCCTCCCGTGTGGCAAGAATTCGTAGATGCCTTTATCCGTCACTATTTGCCACCCAAGGTCCGCCGAGCTAGACCGGATAGATTTTTAAATTTAAAACAAGGAAATATGAGTGCTTGGGAGTATAGCCTTCAGTTTAATTCATTGGCTAGATATGCCCCGACTATGGTGGCTGACATGGGGGATAGAGTGCACAGATTCGTGAGTGGATTAGGGCCACATTTATTTAAGGATTGTTTGACGGCTTTGTTGCAAGATGGGATGGATATTTCCCACATTCAAGCCCATGCCCAGAATTTAGAAGGACAACAACATCCGCAAAGGGGTTATCGTGATATTAATAGAGGGCAAAGCAAGAGAGCCAGATCTATGGGGGCAGGTTGTGATTATAGAGGGGGATCAAGGCAGGCATATTCTAGACACTCAGGCCAGTCGCCGACTAGTGCACCTTCCCGATTTGCAGATAGGAGATTTGATTTCTCCTTTTGTTCAAGACAGGGTCAGAGTTCGAGGGCCTCAGGTTCTCAGTTTGGGGGAGATTATAGCCAGAGAAGACCCCCAGTACCGCGATGCAGCCAGTGCGGTAGATTACATTCCGGACAGTGTCGCGAAGGTTCAGATGCTTGCTATGCCTGTGGCCAGGTTGGGCACATGATGCGAGATTGCCCGTCGGTGAGTGGTAGAGTTGGGGTCCAGCCCACAGGATCAGCGGCTGGTTCTTTTTCAGTGCGCCCGGTAGGGCAGACTCCTCAGATTCCAGCCGGCCGAGGTAGAGGCCGAGGGGTAGCATCTACTTCAGGTGCCACTCAGCCCCGTATGTATGCGTTAGCCAGACGACAGGATCTTGAGTCCTCTCCGGATGTGGTTACAGGTATATTATCCGCATTTTCCTATGATGTGTATGCATTGATAGATCCAGGTTCTACCCTATCTTATATTACTCCATATGTTGCTTGTCGTATTGGGGTGAAACCTAAGCCAATTAAACCTTTTGAGGTATCTACTCCGGTTGGTGATCCCGTAGTAGCTAGGCAAGTGTACAAAAATTGTGTAATTGTGATATGCGACCGCCAAGCTGATTTAGTTGAGCTGGAAATGCTAGATTTTGATGTGATTATGGGTATGGATTGGTTGTCCTCATGTTATGCTAATGTTGATTGCCGAATGAAACTAGTTCGATTTTAAATTCCGGGAGAGCCTGTGCTTGAATGGAAGGGTAACACAAAGATCTCCAAGAGGTAGGTTTATTTCCTACCTTAAGGCAAGGAAGATGGTAGCTAAGGGCTATATTTATCACTTAGTCCGAGTTCATGACACCGAAGAAAAGTCGCCAACTTTTCAATCTGTTCGATAGTGAATGAATTTCCGGATGTATTTCCGGATGAACTCCCGTGCCTTCCTCGGAAAGAGAGATTGATTTCGCTATTGATGTGTTCTTTGGACACCAAGCCTATTTCTATTCCTCCTTACCGATGGCTCGGCGGAAAGAGCTAAAGGCACGGTTGAAAGATTTACTTGAGAAGGGGTTTATTAGACCCGGTTCATCACCGCAGGGAGCACCAGTCCTATTCGTGAGAAAGAAAGATGGTTCCTTACGGATGTGTATCGATTATAGGCAGTTGAATAAGGTGACGATAAACAACAAATATCCTCTCCCAAGGATTAATGATTTGTTTGATCAATTACAAGGTTCCAAGTGATTTTTCAAAATAGACTTGAGGTCGGGTTATCATTAAGTGAGAGTTAAAGAAGAAGATATTCCCAAAACAGCCTTCAGAACGAGATATGGCCATTATGAATTCCGGGTGATGTCATTTGGGTTAACTAATGCCCCGACAGTGTTCATGAATTTGATGAATAATGTATTCAGGCCTCTCTTGAATTTATTCATAATAGTATTCATTGATGACATTCTGGTATACTCTCGCACAGAATCAGAACATGCAGACCATTTACGTATTGTCCTTGGAATTCTTTGAACTCGAGAATTGTATGCAAAATTTTCAAAGTGCGAGTTTTGGCTGAATTCTGTGACATTTTTGGGTCATGTTATTTCAGATGATGGCATTCGAGTTGATACCTAGAAAATTGAAGCTGTGAAGACTTGGCCAAGGCCTACGACACCTACAGAAGTCCGTAGCTTTCTGGGATTGGCAGGGTACTGTAGAAGGTTCGTAGAAGGATTTTTCTCTATTTCAGCCCCATTGACGAAGCTAACCCAAAAGTCAGCTAAATTTCAGTGGAATGATGCTTGTGAACGCAGCTTCTAAGAGTTGAAGGACAGATTAACTTCAGCTCCGGTCTTAACACACCCAGAAGGGCTAGATAGTTATGTTGTATATTGTGATGCTTCCGGTGTTGGGTTAGGATGTTTGTTAATGCAGCACGGTAAAGTCATCGCTTATGCTTCGAGACAGCTGCGGAAACATGAAAAGAACTACCCAACTCATGATCTCGAATTGGCCGCAGTTATTCATGCACTAAAGATGTGGAGACATTACTTGTATGGTGTGCATGTTGATATTTATACAGATCACAAGAGTCTTCATACATTTTCAAACAGAGGGAGTTGAATCTGCGGCAGAGACGGTGGTTAGAATTATTGAAAGATTATGATATAAGTATTTTATACCACCCCAGAAAGGCAAATGTAGTAGCAGATGTGTTTAGCCGCCGATCAATGGGCAGCCTATGTGAAGTTCCTTCGGAGAAAAAAGAGTTAATTCATGAGCTCCGCCAACTAGCTAACCTTGAAGTACGTCTGATTGATTTCGGTAGTGCAGGAATTGGTATTAATAATCCCACAGTTTCGTCCTTGAATATTGAAGTGAAAGAGCGGCAATATGAAGATCCTCAGTTGAGCTATTATAGAAATACATTTCATGAAAAAGAGAAGTCCCCGTTTGAAATTTCTATGTATGGAATTCTTAGATACCGAGGTAGGCTATGTGTTCCGAATGTTGCAGAATTACGTCGCCGAATTCTAGAAGAAGCTCATTATTCTCGATATTCTATTCATCCAGGAACGACAAAGATGTATCATGATCTCAAGTTAATTTATTGGTGGGATAGAATGAAGAAAGACATAGCAGAATTTGTAGATCAATGTCCAAATTGCCGAAGTGAAAATCGAACATCAAAAGCCAGGAGGATTATTGCAAGCAATGGAAATCCCTACTTGGAAATGGGAAGTGATCAACATAGATTTTATTGTGGGATTACCTTGTTCCCGAAGCAAGTATGATTCTATATGGGTGATCGTGGAAGACTCACGAAAGCAGCTCATTTTCTCCTCTTCAGAACCACATACTCAGCAGAAGATTATGCAAGGTTGTATCTCAAGGAGATTGTGCAACTCCATGGTGTTCCGATATCTATTATCATAGATAGAGGAGCGCAATTTACAGCCAAGTTCTGGAAATCTTTCCAAGAAGGTCTAGGTACTCAAATAAAGCTTAGCACGGCATTTCATCCACAGACTGATGGGCAAGCCGAACGTACCATTCAGACCTTAGAGGATATGCTAAGAGCAAGTGTTCTAGATTTTGGTGGTAGTTGGGATGACCACTTACTTCTAATTGAGTTTGCATACAACAATAGCAACCATTCCAGTATCCAAATGGCTCCGTATGAAGCTTTATATGGAAGGAAGTGCAGGTCTCCAATTGGATGGTTCAAAATAGGAGAAGTACAGCTAATAGGCCCGAGTTGATTCAACAAGCGAGAAAAAGTCAAGGTGATCCGAGATCGATTATTGACAGCCCAAAGTCGCCAAAAATCTTATGCGGACAACCGCCGACGAAACTTAGAATTTCAAGTTGATAACTGGGTATTTTTGAAGGTATCGCCAATGAAAGGGATGATGAGATTTGGTAAGAAAGGTCTCACACCCCAATCCTGATAGGGCATGACGGGCACGCGACTCTCATCAGAGTCGAGCAAACCCTCAGACATTCGCTCTATCAAAACCTGTCATTTCAAAAACTTTTAAGAACATAAAACCTTTCCAAATGGAAATCATCTAAAATACATACTCTTTTAAAGTCCACAAATGACTCCACTGACATCACTTTGTCGACATCTCGACAAACATACCACGGACAACTTAAATCTCTAAAAAGTAAAGCCGAACATTATGAGTCGGGACGGGGCCCGACATACCTATAATCATACATATCTACACATGACTCGAAGACAACTCCGGGAGGTGGAACTTTCCAATCCCGGGCGACATCCAAGCATCCTAGCTATACACTTAACTTTGTCAAACAATCGGGGCCGCGGGCATGAACGCGGCGTCCCCGAGCAAAAGGACGTCAGTACGGACAATGTACTGAGTATGTAAGGTGGTAACAAGTCATAATCATAACTTAACTTAGGAGAGAAGAAATCACAACCTAACTCAACACATGACCTTGTCGCCGGAAGAAACATAAATGTGCACATGAAGTCTCAACACAATCTTTAAGTAAATAATGCAATCCAACACACATGCCGCTTCTGAAATATTAACAAAATGGTCCCTTCGGACAACCGCTTCCGGCTAGCATCATAATAGTCCCTTCGGACAATCGCTTCCGGCATAATAATGATGGCCCCTTCGGCAAAAGTTGCTTCGACTTCATAATGATGGCCCTTCGCGACGCTTCCTATAATGATGGCCCCCTTCCGGCGCCACTTCTGGCTTAATATCACAATCATGTCAACACAAACTCAATCCATAAGTATCAATTTCAATCATATCATATGTTACTAATCCATTCAGCACAATCCAATTATTAGCCTTAGGCTTTCATAAAAGTTATCAAATTTGTGTCTCACTAGACTCAGGAGGACATACTTCCAGGTTTGAGGGTGGAATTATTATGAAATTCTTACTACCTATATTCTACTCGATTTCATCTTATTGCCTTACCCAAAGAATAAATGATCATATTAATACAAAGGGATGATACGGTGGAGTAAAACGTAAATCGTAAATGAAATGAAGTAGTAAAATCTCACACCCCCTTCGGAGTGGTTTTGAAAATCAAACTTTATGTTTCCTTTAGTATAAAACTCATTTCCCCGAAATCGTTAGTAGAACCATATACACAACTCAACTTGGCACTTTATGGGTGTTCCCTTCGGAACAGAATAGGAGTTCAATATCAATAAGCCATCACAAGAAGCATTTAGACCTTACTTGTCTAAGAATGGAATCATATGGGGTACATGTAGAATGAATGACAACGAGGATCATGCCAAAAGAAGGAAGGTTTGCCTTACATACCTGGAAGCTTACATTTCACTTTCCAACTTACTTCTTGCCTTGCAATCTATGTAAGATCATTCATAGTCTTGTAATCTACATATAAAACCATTCATACTATTATTAGGCCCGTTGTTATATACTTATCCCAAGCCTCCAAATAAATCTTTCTAGAATCTGCCAAAATTTCGGCAGCATCCCCTGTTTATATGCCTAGCCCAAAATCTCAATTCAGCAACCAATAACAACAACAATAATACCAACATCAGCACCAATATTATCAACACCAAAAAATTCCATAAACATCCCACGCGATGTTTTATTCAATTTCTCGACCCATAAATTCCTTATACGCTCATTTAGTAACTTTTCCTCCATAGATAAGCTTAAATCAATACTAATAAGGAAAGATTCATACCTTTCACCCGCTATAATTGCAATATATTTGATTACCATCTTGAATCCAAGACAATTTTCGCCGCAATTTGATATTATAATCGCAACTATGTGTTGTCCGAACTTAAATTTGGGGATTTCACTTAATTTGCGTTAAAATCTAGTGCACGGAAGTTGGGAGAGTTTTCTAGAGAATTTGAGAGATATTTGGAATGTTCTTGGCTGAAAAATGAGGTATAGGATCAGATTTTATCCTTAAATAGTGGGTCAAATTCGGGTCGTGTCATTGTAGCAGCCTGTAGCAAGTCAGGTACTGTAGCAGTCGGGTTACTGTAGCAACATTTCTGCTCTGTCAGCCTAACTTGTAACGTCCATAATTTTCCACTTCGATGCCATATCGATGAGCGGTTTGTTGCGCTGGAAACTAGACACGACGAACTTTATTTTAGGCTTTTACTTTGCTTCAAAACACCTCATCTACTAAAAGATATTCTTTCTCCAAGTTGGGCCAAATTACCCCTCATATTCTCTTCCAAGTTCCAACAAATTTAATTTCCTTAATGCACTTGCCCTTCAATCCTTCCATAGCTTACTATATGCACTTAAACCCTTATAACCATAAGTTAAACACATATAAGCTCACATACCTCCTGAACGGTAACTCGAATCTCAACATACGAAACTACGGGGTGTAACAAAAGGAAAGTTAAGTCCTCGATACATTGGACCCTATAAGATTATCCGCAAGGTGGGTCAAGTAGCTTATGAATTGGACTTGCCTCCAGAACTTGAATCGGTCCATTCAGTTTTCCATGTCTTAATGCTCCGCAAGTGTGTTGGAGATCCTACGAGGATTGTTCCTATAGATGATGTTCAAGTGACAGAAAAGCTAGTCTATGAAGAAGTGCCCATTGCCATATTAGACAGGTAAGTACGGAGACTTCGAAATAAGGAAGTAGCGTCTTATGGCGAAATAACAACCGAGAAGAAATGACTTGGGAAGAAAAAGAGAGTATGAAATCCAAATACCCGCACTTATTTCAGCCCCCGGAATAGAGCCAAGGTGCAACACCGAGATTATGAGGTATGTACGTTTTCTTTTTATGCATATGGGTCGTGTGTAGCCAACTTATGTTTCTACTGTATTGTGGCCCTGTGAGGCAATGTTATTGTGGGCTGTTGTGACAGGATGGTAGTACCATATTACAGGAAAAACTCTGGCAAAATTTTCGTAGAATTCCCGAGTGCTTAACATCCGAGGACAAATGTTCCAAAAGGGGGGAAGAATGTTACACCTTGAAAAATTTTCCATTAACATACAGTGAATAGACTAACGAAGGGCACGACGTATACGATGTTTTGATAAGAAAGAAATAGCATTTGATGATCCTAATCGAGATTTCAAAGGCATTTGAGGTAAGAGAAGAAAGTTGTTAAGGAAACCAAGGTATAGGTTGTGTGTCGGAAGAAATTTACGAGTGACAAGTTAATGACGGCTTAATGATGTTTTGGGGAAGAGTGATAATGCCCCTTAGATTGTTAATGAGGTGTTAAACAAGTGTTAAGAAGGTTCCATAAGGATTGGAGATCAAACGAGTCGACGAGAACGAATTCCGGAAAGTTGGGCAACATACGGTCCAACATACTGGCCGTATGTTCTGCCCAGAATGAGGACCTTCACTGGACCAAACATACGGCCAGACATACGGTCAGTATAAAAGATACGGACCGTATGTTGGTCCGTATGTTCATGTCGGGTTAGATTTTAAATGTTGATAAAAGGACCCAATCTCATTTAATTCATTTCATTTCCTCACTTCACACTTCAAGAATCCTCTAGAACCCTCTCCACTCTTCATCCACAAGAACCTATGAGGAACTGATGATCAACTTCATCAAACCAACAAATTAAGTGTATGAAACTTATTGAAGTTCATCCAAGCCAAGAAATCCCAATGGAAGTGAACTAGGGTTTTGGTGCAAGAGAAGTATTTTCACTCAAGTCTCATTCCTACGCTATCTAAGGTAAGTTTTATGATCTTTTCATGTTGTTTAAGGTAATGAGAGGTTGAAAGACTTGGATGATGGAAGGAGATAGAAAATGGGTCACAAATATAGGAATAATGAGGTTTTGAGTAGTAGTTTGGAGTGAATCATGAATATTGACATGTTGTGATTGTAAGTATGTTATAAATGACAATTAGAATATGGGATAAGCATTATATGTGAGAAAACGTAATACTGAACTATGACCATGATTATGGAGGAATTGAAGTGAAATTGTGAAATGTGGATAATATAGATGAATGATGATTGTTTCTTATAATATGGTGAATGTTGTTATGGATGTTTGGGAGTTGATATGTAATATGAGGAAAGTTGTATAAATAAAGGAAATGCTGCCCAATTTTCTCTACCTTAGTAAGCATGTTCCTATTATCGATTAACTAATGTTAATACGACTCTCTTGAAGGTAGAAACGTGGGCATTGAAGGAGAACGAGCATGCGATAGAATACTTAAACGAAAAAGGTATGTGAGGCTATTCCTTTCTTTCTAAGGCATGAATCTTATGGCATGATTTTCCCTCCTTCTCCACGAATTTCCTACATTTCGGAAAACTAAGAGTCTATGTTCATGAATAGTCATATGAGATAAAGATAAGAGATACATTATGAGTACGATAATGATGATGATGAGCTTAAGTCTAAAAATTCTAGAGTTCATGATATGATGTTTCTACAAAGCTAATGATGTTAACTACGATCCATTGATGTTGTTTATTTTATACACTCAACTTATATGCTAATTCCTTCAAGGTGAGGCAGAATGCTTATGAATGCTCCATAATGGAATCCGGGGTTCACGACCTTATGTCACCCCGATAAAGTATAGTCGTCTTTGAGTTTCTATGCATGCATTATGATGAGTACATGATGATGATATTACACCGCGCCTATGGTGGCGGCGGTACACCGCTAAGGCGGGCAGTGTATACACCATGTCTAGACGGCATGGACAGACACCACTAGTGGGCGGCATGAGATGGTACCCCCGGACGCGGAAGGCCTAGACGTGGGCTAATGATTATCACACCGTACCTATAAGGTCGGGCAGTTTATACATATATGCATACATGATATGATGGTGATTATGAACTAAGCTAGCATGCATCATTTCTTTTATAATTGACAGTTAGTTACAGGTTGCTCCTCATTTGATGCTTCCTTATTTCATTGATGTATTATTATTGTTAATGCCTTACATACTCAGTACAATGTTCGTACTGACGTCCGTTTTCTTTGGACGCTGTGTTCATGCCCACAGGTAGACAGGGAGGCGATCCAGACTCGTAGGAGCTATTAGCTGACTTGAGAGCACTCCATTGTTCCGGAGGTGCCATTGATTTATTCTTTTGTGTATATATATATGTGTTTTGGGGATGACGGGGTCCTGTCCCATCCATATGTCTAGTACTCCAGTAGAGGCTCGTAGATACGTATGTGTAGGTAGTATGGTCTCACGGTTTCTTCTCGTGTATATATATTATTTTGATAGCCGAAGGGCTTATGTATATAATGTAAATATGTTTCAAGTAGAAATGGTTCTTCTATGATTATAAGCCTGAGACTAATGAATGACCGCAGAATGAGTAATAGAATGAGCGATGCTCGGTGGTTAGCCCCGGGTACCCATCATGGCCCCTATTCGGGTTGTGACATCCTTGGTCTGTTGCTCCATAAAACGCCGCTTGCAAGTGTTTTTGTGGAACTTGATATATGCGGGGGGAGCCGGGGGTTGTTGCCCTTGTTTTTGTTGTTGTTGTTGTTGTTAATCCACCATGATAAGTGAGCGAATTAACTTGAAAAGGTGAAAAACTGAGTTAGAATAGTGTGGCGTAAAGAATTAACAAGGATAGGCCATGCATGAAATAGTAGAAAAAGCCAAAAATTTGATTCTGCCTTAAGCAGCTCCGCTGCGGCGGTGGTATAGTCGTTGTAGCGAAGCCGCTATAGTGGTAAAAGGGCGGCTACAGCGGCCAAGGCGTCACCATAGCGGTGTCTTATCGCTATAGTGGGCTCGCTATAGCGAGAATGTCACCGCTATAGTGGCCACCTCCCACACTTAATGGGCCGCTCCCAGCGACGGTTCCATCGCTACAGCGATACCACTGTAGCGGTGGAAGGACCGCCGCAGCGGTCCCACCTTCTCCAGTCTGAAAAAATCCCACCCCAACCTTGTTCCAAACCCAAAATTTTCACCATGGTTTCCCCGTTGTTATCAAGGATCAAGTAGTATGATAGCATGCATGAGTTTTATAACTTGTTCTACCCTATTCAACTACCATAAATACCAAAATTTTGAGCAAGAGCACCAAAATTTGCACCACTACAAATCGTCCCACCCCAACATAAAACTATCCCATATTTAGCAGATCTTCAAAGATAAAGTGTTGCTAAGACTTTCTGAACGTGAATTAGCCCTCCATGATCCAAGGAACTACCCTCCCCGAGGACCAAAAACCTTTTTTTGTGTAGAAAGAATTTCTTCCTAATCTAGCAAGTTAAGCAAGGATTTTTCGAAATAAATTTCCATATACAAGTTATAGGTTAATAAAGGAGAGCATATACCTTGAAATGGGGGGAGATCTGCAAGCCTAGCAGGGGAAAATAAAATTTTTGTTACCAAACAAACCTTTGCTTTTCAGATTTTGTGTAAGGATTTTGGTAAATAGTAAGGGGTAGGGTGGTTATAAGGGAGTGGGCAGGGAGATGAGGGGTTGAGAAGTGAATAAGGGGGGAAGAATTTTCATGGGAAGTAGAGAGGTTTTCTGTTATGGGGGTACGAGGGAAGTCTGCCCGATGATCGCGGTGGGCGGCACTTGGACCATTGCAGTGGTACCGCTATAGCGGTCCTCCGGTCGCTATAACGGTGGTAGCGAAACATTTTCATTTCGTTTGTTTTGTTTGTCATTCATTCTTTCCCCATGGCAATGCCTCCAAAACCCTGTTCTCATGGGGTACGACCCAGGAAAGTGACCCTTACCTCACCCCACCCATTCAGGGATGAACGGTAGTTTAATTGGTATCTGGTGTAACGACTCATCTGGTCGTTATTTAATATTTCGCAAAACCATGCCCAATCTAGGTAGAGGATTTTAAATAATAAGCTCCATGATGTGTTTTAAGAGTTAAGAGTGGGAAAAATCAATTTCGGAAGAATTTGGAAATTTCAAGCCGTAAAAATAATGCGGTACCGCTATAGCGGCTTAGCGACCGCCGCAAAGGGTCCACGCGAAACAGTAGCCTGAATTTCTGTATTTAGTCTATTTTTCTATCCCTTTTCAACAAAAGACTTTCAAGGGCTGCTCCTACGGTTCCTCATGAAAGAAAAACCATGGACCCCAAGAAAAAGAAAAACCTTCTAATTTCTTTTCCACCCTTCCCTATGAATATTATCGCTCATGGAATCGGATAAAGGCTAAGTAACAAGAAATTCTTGGAGAATCAAATATCTGTTCGTCAAAGAGGTAGGTTATGGTTTACTTTAGTTAGACTTTGATTAGCAAATCATATATACATTTAGAGTTGACAGGAGAATGCATGGTTAGGTCTTCGGACACGAAGTTTGGATGGACGGACTTATTAATGTGATTAAAATATGGTATAATTAGGGCTATAATAATAATGATTTAGTTTAATAGGAAGTGATGTTGTCGCTTGGGAGATACCTCGTGTTTACTTTTAAGCAACCCTAGAAGGGGATGAATTCCGTCTGTATGTCTTATTTTGTTGAATGTTCATAAGGGTGTTTCCTTGAAAATAAAAGGTCGTATTAAAAGAATTATATTGAGTTGGGTTGACATTACGCTCATCAAGGGCTGGAATTATGATTGATTTGTCATGGAGTTTCGTGCATTGCACTACATGATTTATGCAGAGATACAGATAACAGGCAAGGCTGAGTATGAGCATTGAGTTATCTGGACTTGTGGCCATTGAGCTGAGTACATGAATTACATATATGTATATGATTTGGATCCGCGATCAAGGTTCGTTCCAGGGAGGAGGTTTGTGCTCGGGTCCGAGGAGTATACTGGAACGAGTGGTACATGGACACCATGGGTCCTCTATAGGTCATGGCTACTGAGCAAAGACATTATATAGCGTGTATGTACTGTGTGTTTGGGCCCTGCATCGCATTTGCATTTCACTACATCTCATGATTTTATGTTATACATGTGTGTACTACTGTCGTTCCTAGGGCTGTTCGTGGTTTTGGTTAAAATCGAAAATTTAACCAAACCGAAAAAAAAAACTGACATTTGGTTTGGTTTGGTTTGGTTTTAAATTTTAAAAATCGATAATATTTGGTTTGGTTATGGTTCTATTAAAAAATAACCGAATAAATAACCGAACCAAACCGATAAATTATATGCATAAATTTTATAATTATTTATATGTATAATATTAGTTTTCCATAAATAATTATAAATATTTTATATCTTTTAATCATTAATTTGATTTTTGGTCTACTTATTTAACATGATTGTTTAAGGCCCATGTTTTTAAGAATGTGTCCAAGCCCATGTCTTTAAGTCTTTTAACTCTTTAAGTATTAAGTGTAAACCTACTAACAAAAGTTCACGTTAGAGTCTAATGTCTTTAACTTAAATTATTAGCCTTTCTTTGTCAGCCATTTGATTTTAGGTTGTTTCTTCTTCTTTTTTCGAATTTGTACCATTTTTTTTTTCTTATCTGAATGGGTCCTAAACTTCTAATATTTTTCATATGAAAAGGACAGAGGTAGTAGATTTGGAGGTTCCTATAGAAGATACTTCGAAGAATATCGCATTTGCCGCAACTCAAGCACATGGTAATGCCCTAATACTTTTTTCGTGGGTAATCCTCCTAAAAGGCAGAAGAGAAAAACTCCTTGTAGTCGAGACCCTACCCTTGGGGATAATAATAGAAAAACATCTGAAGTTTGGGATCATTACACAAAGTTTTCTTTAATAATATGGGATAATTGAGGGCAAAATGCAAGTACTGCCCCAAAGTTTGGGATCATTACACAAAGTTTTTTATTTCATATATTTTCATTTTAATTTTAGGTAGTCTTTATGTTTAATTAATATGTATGTTTGTAACAACAACTAAAAGCTCCTATGCTCTACTTTATTTCCAGTATGTGTATTAAGATGACAAAAATGGTGCAAATGCACTACTAAGTTAGTTTTTAGCTCTATATGTAATAGTTTAGCAACTTTGGATAACTTGAGTACTACATTATCACTAGTAGTGAAAATGTTTCTATGATGTATGTTCCACCTTAAACTATAAATACAAGTTATCGTTTGAACCAAAAAAAAGACATGTCTTTTTAAACTTTTTAATGTTTTACTAATAAGTCTCATGGCTGCTAGTCATAAATCAAAAAATCGAATTGAACCGAACCAAACCAAATCGACAATAACCAAACCGGTGGTTATTATTTTATTTGGTTTGGTTATGGTTTTGGACATTTAAAAACCGACTAAATTGGTTGGTTATGATTTTAATCAATAACCGACACAAATCGAACCATGAACACCCCTAGTCATTACCATTGCTCATTTATTCCATGTGGGTTGTTGAGAGTCTGGTGAAGAGAGGGGTTACATAAGGTAAGTGTTCGGGTTGGTTGTCTGATAGTGATTTATTTTCCTGGATATATTGTATTATAGTAGTAATGTGAGTAGGTGAACTCTTTTAGCAATAAGGGTAAAAGTATAGTATACGGTGAGTGGAAGAGTGAGAGTTACTAGGTTGGATGAAGGTAGGGAATGGTTATGATTTAGTAGAATACCTTATATTTTGGAAATAAAAGAAGTAAGCTTCGAGGGTAACAAGGTACGTGAGTTAATGTTGTAGTAATCTTTATTTAGAATTTTAAGGTTCATTGACTTAACTGCTTGTCTTATTGACTTTATATTGTGTTGCGTGAACTGATCTTAGTCAACCTATGATGCTTACCAGTACGTGTGGTGTATCGATACTCACCGTTGTTACGCCCTTTCCGGGTGTAGATGTGTTGCAGTCTTAGTCAAGTTTCGTCGCGGATCTATCGGATATTCTCCTACAGCTTCGCCTATCTCACTTCCGGCGGAGGCTGTGTCATTTATTTTGTCTTCTTGTATTTTAGGAGCTCTTGTACCTGTCTATACTAGATCCCGAGGAATTCTTTCAGATTTTTGTTGTATTTGAAGCGAGTCTGCAAGAAGTGTCTACTTTAAATTCTGTAAATTTTAAAGATGCTTGTCGTATGTTTTAAGGGTTAGGTTTATTGGTAAGGGTTCTCCTACTAGGTTAGTAATATGGTAGGTGCCTGCACGACCTGCGGCTTGGGTCGTGACATGCTCTTAATTCTGGTCCGGCTGTTGATGTGCCGTGAAATTATGGCACATTCGATGCTCTTTGGCTATAAGTTTTACTTTTTTTTTAGCAAGTCTTGGTCTTTTTTGATGTGTTTGTGATATGTTGCAGATGTTAAACGTATTACGGGAGCAAGTCATGGAAAAGGATTAAAAAGACATTTAAAGAAAGAAAAATAACTAAAGCCTGACTTATACGGAGCAACATACGGACCGTATAATATTTACGATCCGTCAAAGCCATCGTAGATGCATAACAGAAAGGCCTCAGACCTGAAGAGGAAGTCAAGGTAGAAGTATGGACCGTATTTTATTTACGGTCCGTAAATCCCACCGTAGATTAGTTCCAGTGAAGTTTCAAAGGGAAGAGGATTGTACGGACAAGTTATACGGACCGTATAATATTTACGGTCCGTAAAAGTGGATCGTATATCTAGCAACTGAAGAAGATTTTACGGGGAAATGCTCATTGATTCTACGGATCGTATAAAATGTACGGTCCGTACATTGGTCCGTCGAGGGCAATTTTGTCAATCATATTTGCACGACTTAGACTGTTATAAATACCTGATTTAGGTTTCTTGTAAAGGACAATTTACTAGATTTCAGTTTTTATTTTCCTTAGCACTAAATACTCATAGTTTTGGAAGTCTTTTGGGATTACAAACAATTGCAATTAATTTCTCGCCAATTCCAAGCAAGCATTCGTAAGCATTATAATATCAACTCTTTCTTATTGTTCTTCTTCTTCTATGAGTAGCTAAAATCCCTTACTAGGGTTGTGAACCCAATTGATGGGTGTTTTGTGATTGGGTTTTGTGATCGATATACGTATAATGGATTGTTAGGGTTTATCTGTTCTTCGTTTTCATCATATAGTTAGTGGTTGCAAACACTAGCTAACGCCATAAATTTTAGTTTATTTGGAAAAATAGCTAGGGTAAGGTAAGAACAAATAACAAGAACTCAAGGCTTAAAACCTTGCTTAATAAATTCACTTAGGAATAAGAGGAATTTACTTGGCATAATTAACCGTTCTTCTTGCGTAATTTCTTATCTTTGGAAAAAGCATTGAAAGAAATAATCTTTTCTTATTGGGAAATAGTTTAAATTCACATAGAGGTTAAGTGCATCCATACAAATAATCTATTAGAAGTGTATCAAGATCGATACCCATGATCATATACTTTATCTAACGGGGACACTACCTTAGTTCTTTTTACCCATATATTTACAACTTTAGATTTCTAGCACTTTAAATTGGTTCACAAACCAAAACAACTATAAAACCCTTTTTCTGGAATACACCAGGACCGCAAGATTAGTATAATACTTGTTTAGTAAACTTTTCACACCATATTCTATGTGGGGTTCGACTCCAACCTCGTTGGGTTACTATATTTGACATCGTCCGCTTTACACTATTAAAAGTGTAAATTTGAGCGTATCAAATTTTGGCGCCGTTGCCGGGGAATACGGTTTTTAAATTACTAAATAGTGTTTACTCTTCTTAAAGTCTTTGTCATATTCCAACACACCTTGTTTGCTACCTTGTAAACCAGGTGATCATGGCCAACAACCAACTTCCAGTCAAGAATGTTTTTGCTGATGAATCAGAAGCAGATGAAGACTTTGCATCTGCAATCATTCATCTAAGGGTGACTTCTACTACTATCAAGTTTGATAATTCCCTCTATCATATGCTCAAACAAGAGGGATACTTTCGTAATGCAGTCGATGATGACCCTCACCAACACATAACAATCTTTCTGGATGTGTGCACTCAGCATATCTAGCGGGGTGTGACTCAAAAAGTAGTTCGGCTAAAACATCAAATATTCGTTAGCCGGAGAAGAGAGAAAATGGTTCACAAAGATGCCTCGAAACTCTATTTCTACATGGGAAGAAATGGTCAAAGTGTTTTTTAGGAAGTGGTATCCCCTGAGTAAAAGAGCTGAAATTCGTGATCAGATTTACGAGTTCAAACAACGTAATGGGGAACAACTTTTTGAAGCATGGGAGAGGTACAAAGAATATTTGGATAGGAGTCCAAACCATTGGTTTCCAGATTAGATTTTGAAGGAGAAGTTCTATAGAGATTGGATCCTATGACCTAAGAGATAGCCAATAATGCCGTCACGGGTGTTTCATGAATAAGTCCTATGCTACTATTATCGATATACTTATCGATTGACTCACACAGTCAAGCATGGCATTCAAGTAATTCTACGGGCTATCACTGAACAGAACGTCGATTCAAAATATTGTGAAAGATAGCAAGTGAAACGTAGCGACGTTGGCACAATTGGTCACTAGTCTCTTTACCGACAAAGAGGCTTGATGAGAGGGAATCAAAGAAGGTGAACGTGTGAAGATATCTCTAAGGCATGCCGCCCGGAATGTACCAATGCCGTTAAGGTCCATATCAAGAGGGTCCCCCGCCAGTCGAGAATATTCAATATGCAAACTATGTAGTGAAAGGGATATTTTTGGGCCAAATCGAGATATTGAGACCTCAACAAGGGCAAGGTGCGTATACAACTGAAGGAACTACAACAACAACCAAGGGAACTACAATAACAACTATGGTGGACCTAACTAAGGTAGATACAACAACAACAATGGTAACTTCGGGAAACAAGTTCCAACCCTTACATTCCACCAAAAGTCAAAGTTGTAATGATCAAGGTAGCTCGAGGTTGAGTCAATGCTGAAAAGTGTTGGCAAGTTAGACAAACACCGAAAGACATTATCCGGGCTATCAGAGATAGTGGTTTCTCATTCGCAGCTATTCGTAACCTTGAACAACAGATGTGTGATCTTTTCTAGAGAACAAGATCCTCGCTAGAAAGGTGGCTTCCGAGTGATACTATTCTAAACCCAAGAATGGGCGGGGCGTGAACTTACTTTTGCTATTAGTACGAGGAGTGGTAAAATACTTCAAGGTGCCGATAAGAAGCGGTGGTTGATCTAGATCCAATTATCGAAGAAGAAGAGGTGCATCGACGTGCCTATTATTGTCACGAGGAGGTCCGTGCGTAGAAAAAGTTGTTGATATTCCAAAAGGTCACCGACACAAGGAAACACACGATAAAAGGGTCTCTTCTCCCTTTGACTCAGATGTACAAAGCAAAGCCTTCCTTTCCTTAGGGGTTGGCAAAAAAGAATAATGATGCTAAGTGTCAGAAGTTCTATGATCAACTAAGCAAGCAATGCATTGAATTTTTCATTCTTAGACGCCGTCAAAGAGATGCTCGAATTTTCAGCAGTTCGTGGAAGACCTGCGGCTACAAAGAAAAGGTATGTTTCAACATGAGACAAAGGAATTTAACTCATTGTGTGAGTTCGATTATTGCTTCCACCACGCTCGGGTTCGAAGGAGATCCGTGGGGTTTACCATTCCGTGCAATAGTAGGCTTTATGCATTCGCCCGTGCTCTATGTGATAATGGGGCAAGTATCAACTTGATGCCCATTGGTATTTTCAAACATCTTGGATTGGGGACTCCTAGACCAACTTCTATGCGATTACAGATGGCAGACAGATCTATCTAGAAGCCAGTAGGGGTTATAGATGATTTGTTGGTGCAAGTGTGTAAGTTCATGTTGCCTGCTGATTTCATTATTCTAGATTGTGCAGTGGATAGAGATATTCCCATCATCTTGGGAAGACCATTCCTCAGCTATGTGGCAGTAGCGCTTATGGACTCGAAAAGAATGAAATTAAGTTCCGAGTGAATGATGAAGAA
The DNA here is from genome assembly GCF_029784015.1 of Lycium ferocissimum. Taxonomy (NCBI): domain Eukaryota; kingdom Viridiplantae; phylum Streptophyta; class Magnoliopsida; order Solanales; family Solanaceae; genus Lycium; species Lycium ferocissimum. The sequence continues at coordinate 9,446 of NW_026713795.1, read as the reverse complement.
GTGACTTTCCAAGAAAGCAAGGGGATGAAGTTGCCAAGGGCTGCGAGAGTACCTCGGTTATTGATTTGTTGATGGGATCGATGATGCCTCGTCGAACATAAAACGGAAGAAGAAAGTCCGGGAGTAAGTCTGTTTGCTGCGGTTCTGATGAACTTTGTTGCTTATGATATGGAGGGCTACTTGGAAACTATAAATGCGCTTGAAGGTCTGGGTTCCTAGACTTACCACCCAAGAAAGCTTGATCTTGACCTTACAAATAGAACTACTCCACCAGCTAAGCCTTCTATTGTTGAGCCACCAAAGCTTGAGCTTAAGCAGCGCCTATCACACTTGAGGTATGAGTTCTTTGTCTGAACAAGATTTTTCCAGTGATCGTTTCAACATTATTGATCGAGGAACTGATTGAGAATTTAGTAGAGATTTTGCGCGAGTACAAACGTGCTATTAGTTAGATTATAGTAGAAATTCGGGGTATTCCTTCTGGTATTTGTGAGCATAAAATTCAGCTAGAGGAGGACAACAAGCCAAGTGTTGAACATCAGCGGAGATTGAACCAGAACATGCAAGAGGTCGTGAAAAAGGGGATCATAAAGTGGTTAGATACTAGGGTAGTGTACTCGATTGCATAAATGCTAGCGAGTCCTTGTTCAACGTGTACCAAAGAAAGGAGGTATCACCGTGGTGCCTAATGCAAAGAATGGGATTCCCACTTCCGTACGCTATCGGATGGCGTGTTTGCATGGACTATAGGAAGTCAATATCGCCACTTGTAAAGACATTTTTCCATGGCGTTCATTGATTAGATGTCGGATAGGTCCGGGGGAGGTCTTACTATTACTTAGATGGATACTCGAGCTATAATCGCATCACATTGCCCTAGAAGAGCAAGAGAAGATGACTTTACTTGTCCTTACGGGACGTTTGCACTTAGCTGAATGCCCTTGGGTCGGTGGTAATGCACCACCCACTTTTTCGTATAAGTGCATGATATCGATCTTTTCCTATTATAGTGTGAGTTCTTGAGTATTTATGGATAATTTTTTTTGTTGGCGATTCGTTCACGATTATCTCTGCCATCTAGGTCAAGTGCCGAAAAGATGTGAGGAGACAAATCTAGTACTAAATTGGGAGAAGTGTCACTTTATGGCGAAGGAATGAATTGTCCCTCGATACAAAATCTCTTAAAATAGAATCGAGGTCGATCAGTGAAGATAGATGGGATCGCAAAACTTCCTCCATCCATCTCACCAATGGTGTCCGAAGTTTCTTGGGACATGCTTTCCGGGTTCTGCTGTGCGCTTCATCAAAGATTTCTCCAAGATTGCTAACCCGATGTGCAGTGCTTCTGAAAAAGAGGCTAAGTTTGAGTTTGATTACAAGTGCCAAAAGGCCATGAATTAAAGGAGCACCTCATTCACCGCTTCCCGTTATCGTTACTCCGATTGGTCCTTGCTTTGAGCTGATGTATGATGCTAGTGGTTTCGCAATAGGTGTTGTGTTTGGACAAAGAGGCATAATAAAATTATGCACCCGATCTGTTACTAGGCTAGTAGGACTTTAATGCCGTAGATGAACTATATGGTGATCGAGCAAGAACCGCTTGCTATAGTATATGCTTTTGAGAAGTTTCGGTCCTATTTGTTGGTCCAAGGTGTGTGTACACCTAATTATGTACGCGTTGAGGATATCCGATGGCCAAGAAGGAAGCTAAGCCGCGACCGATTCCAGGGTCCTTTTGTTACAAGAGTTTGATTTTTTTGAGGTAAAAGATCGAAAAAGGATCCGAAAATTAGGTTGCGTATCTTCTAGGCTTGAGGAAACTGGTGGTGCCACAGAAGAACTTGATATTGAAGAGATTTCAAAGATGAGCAAGTTTTGGAGGTTTCTATGTGTGTGGCACCTTGGTATGCGGGTTTTGCAAATTACTCGTAATCGATGTCATTCCCGACGAGATCAAATTCTTATCAAAAGAAGTTTTTTAAGGATGTTCATCGACATTTTATTGAGATGAACCATACTTATTCAAACTTGCGCCGATAACATTATTCAATGTTGTGTTCCTCAGAGAAGGTATTGAGATTTCTTTTAAGGCTTGCCACGACTCTTTAATCGGGGGGGGGAAATTATAGTGGAAACGAGGACCGGCGTAAAGGTTCTCAACGTGTTACTATTGGCCTACTCTCTTTCATGATGCTAATTTGATGGTGAGGTCTTGTGATCAAGGCAACGGTGGGAATATTGGAGGGCAAGAGATGCCTATGAACTTTCGTAATGGAAGTTGAGCGTTCGATGTTTGGGATCGATTTTATGAGGCCATTTGTGCTCGGAGGCACGAAGTACATCTTGGGCCGTTGTTGTATGCGGAGGCATGACGTTTCTAAATGGGTAGAAGAGGTGGTTTTACCTAATAATGAAGCTAAGAGAATCATGGATTCTTTTTGAAAAAGAATATATTTACTTGTTTTGATACCCCAAGAGCACAATCGTGAGGGTGGTTCTCACTTTTGCAACAAAGCACTTTGAGGAGGGAGAAGTAAAGTCATGGAGTCAAAAAATAGGTGGCAACCCCTGTCATCCTCGACAAGTGGGCAAGTGGAAGTCCTAACGGAGATAAAGAGTATTTTAGAGAAAACGGTGAATGCAAACTGAACTGATTGGGCCCATAAGCTCGATGACGCTATATGGGCTTACCGAACTGCTTTCAAGACTGCGATTGGGAATTGGCCTTTCAAGCTCGTTTTTGGTAAAGCATGTCACCTACTAGTTGAACTTGAACATAAGGCCATGTGGGCCTTGAAGAAGTTGAACATGAATTGGGAAAAAGCGACCAAGTTCAGCTGTTTCAAATAACGAGATGGATGGCTCCGCTATCAAAGCCTATGAAAACAATAACGTTATACAAAGGAGGACGAAGCAAAGATTACGGATAAGAAAATCTGAAGTGAATTTTACAAGGGTGACCCTCTCGCTATTTAATTCTAGATTGGAAGCTACTACCGGGGCAATTGAAATCACGGTGGTCAAGTCCCTTGAAGTGGTAATCGTCTCACCCCATGGAGCTATTTCAAATGAAGTCCGAAGATAAACCTTTTACATTTACGTGAACGGCGTAGTGCTAAGCACTACCATGGGATGATTTCGGGAGATAGGATTGTTGACCAATATCGATTGAAGCACCTGCGAACGAATGATGACTCGGAAAGTCCTGACCAAGAGTAAATTGATAACACCGTCGTGCCGGGACGTTAACTCAAGCGCTTCTTAGGAGGCAACCCAAGTGTATTGTTTATTTTTTATTGTTGTTAATCATTTTTATGTTGAACCGTATAAGGTAATGTTTGTTTTGGTGCAGGATGCAAAGGGTAGAAATTGGAGCAGATCTACGCCATAATCTATGGTCTGTGTAATTTATATGGTCCGTAGATGGAAGTGTGGATTGAGGAAGCGAAAAAGTGGTCCTCTGTTGATGATTTACGCCAGAATCTATGGTCCGTGGAATTTTTACGGACCGTAGATGGAAGCGTAGAATATGATCCAGGTAAAAGATCGTTCTATCCTTGATTTATGCCAACACATACGGACCGTATAATTTATACGGACCGTAAAAGAAAGCGTAAACCAAGGACCTTCAGATCAAATCACCGTTGCAGATTTACGGACAGATCCACGCCCCGTATAATTTTTAGGGGCGTAGATTGACGCGTAAAAAGGCCAGGTAAGTTTAAAATTTCAAATTAAAAAAAAGGGAGAAATTATAAATACAACGCGACTCTTGCTTCAAATTCAAAAACCACAACTCACTTTTCTATTCCCACTCAAACTCTAAACACGATCCCTCCACCACCAAATCACATCCCTTATTTCACTCCCCTTTTCACTCCCACAAATCATCAGTTACAAATACCCATAACCCTTCCTATACCCACGAATCTCTCTTCTATACCCATAACCTTAGCAGCAAAGTGAAAGTGAAGCAAGAAGCAGATTTTTTTTCCTTATTATTCTCTGTGTCTAGTTGATTATCCACATCCTTACGAGGTTTGTTGATTCTCTCAAACCTTCATATTTCTCTTAAGTTGCATATTAGCGAGAGGGACGAATGCCCATTTGTCTCTCAATGACCTTTTTGTGTGATTTCTTGAAATCTTGTTGTATGGGGTTTAGATTCTTGAGATTAAATAGGGTGGGGATTTGGTTGTGCTATGTTTAACATGTGGACTCATGGGGAACGAGTAATTGAAACCCCCATTGGGTTGGTAGGCAGCTCAAGTGTCAATATCTTAATTGATATAACAATTCGTTATGCCCACTAACTATTCAAGAAAATGCTCGAATGAGAAAAAATGTAGATTGGGATGAAGTCTGAGTAACCCCGACATGATACGAGCAAAATAACTGGGTTCCATGTATAAAAATAAGTCTTGAATGCATATGGCTCACAGGGGAGTCTGGGTAACTGATTATAGAGAAAGTATATATACGAACAGATTTACGGACCGTAGAAATTCTACAGACCGTAAATCTGTGTCGTATATATACCAAATTGCATTGAGTCTCTCTATTCCTATTTTACGACATAACCTACGGACCGTAGAAATTTTAAGGACCATAACTTATGTCATAAAACAGTTGCTTCAGTTCCCAAATTTCCTGTCCCAAAACTACGAGGAGTCTTACGGACCGTAAATTTTTTATGGACCATAGAACTCCACCGTAGAATTCTCTAGGAAGAAGCATGCCTTTCTTTCACCAATCTACGATCTGTTTTACGGACCATATGTTTTTCACGATCCGTATATATATAAAAAATTATTTATTTATGTTTGTAAATTATCATCCTTGTCTACACTTCCATTATTGCAGATACTAATAGGTAGTCCACAGGTATGGCTCCAAAGAACACTATCACAAGGGGTCGTGCCAAGGCCACAGGACAGGGCTGAGGGCGAGGTCGGACCCAAGTCAGAACTAGGCTCCGTGATCAAGACCATGTGAGTGATGAAGACCAGGCTCCTATCGCACGAATAACGAGGTCGTGAAGAGCAGCCCAAACTCCGGCAAACCCCCGTCTGATAAGGGGTCCAACAGTGATGGGGAGCACTCATCAAGCTCTCTTGATCTGTCTACTCAGAAGGAGGTGACTAATATGCCAGAGGAGTCTGACGCTGAAGAGGCGGCACACCTAAATGAGAACAGAATGAAGGAGAGGTCTAAACATGCTATTAGGTTCTCGGTCCAAGGTTCGAAAGAAATATATGATAAAGGGCTGGAGCCAAAGGAAGGAGGACAGGGTTTCCGCCGGAACATCTATGAGGAAAGGCGGATCAGTTTCGAGGGGTTGGAACATTTCCCCACCATACAGGCTGTCATTGATCACTATGGATGGGGTTTCCTTAGCCAACCACCCGGTACATATATATCCTCCATTGTGAGACAGTTTTACGTCAACTATGATACAGAGATAAACAACAGGTACAGGCCAGCCCAACAACAAAGACAGTCATACGCCTCTAGAAGGTAACTATCAGGGGTGTGAGGATTGACTTCTCAAGCAAAGCCATAAATCGATACTACTTCAGGGAAAACTATGAGCCGCCTGCAAACACTAATGAGTTAAACTATAGAATGGCGGGGAACAGAACTGATATGTTGAGAGAGGCACCGTGGGTAGCTTCGGTGATTGCGAGAGACGACCGAGCCTGGCGTACCAACACTAGTGTGTCGATTAAAAAGAAAGATCGCCCAATGGAAGCAAAATTCTGGTGGAGTGACCTGCTAAACAAAATACACCCAACTCAGACAGATAATCAGCTCACTATAAGCCATGCAATTCTAGTGTCTTCCATCATGTTTCGGTATACTATTGATATAGGAAAATTGATAGCGGATGAGGTTCGGATGCGGGTAACCCAACCTGGGCTTTCTTTGGTGTTCCTGTGTTTGATTACGACCCTTTGTTTGAAGGCTGACATCCAGAAGTTCCCATACTGGGACCACAAATATGAGGCAAAGCATATCTATAGTTTGCTAAAGAGCCACGATAAGTATGTTAAGGACAGGTTGGCAGTAGACCGAGGCAGTATGGCAGCACCAGAATTTGTGAGATATGAGTTTGATCAGAATGAGGACGAGGGCACGACATTAGAGGAGACCCCAGAGGGTTTTGAGACAGCCACCACGACAGCACCACCTCCCACAGCGGTTCCCGAGTCATTATCGGGCCCCACCTCATCAGCAGCCCCTGAGGTTGCTACTGAGCCGGTCCCCACGACTGGCCCACCTACTACCAGAGTCACCTCCAAATCTATAGCACTTTCTGGAGGTGTAATGATTCCATTTAACAGGCAGAACTTGCATGACTCTTATGTAAAGGCAGACAGAGCTGATCGACAGATCACGAACCTAATAGAGGAGTTGGAAGAGGTTATAGCAAGGGAAATCTGGAATGGAGCCGCTACGGGAGTCCCTCACTCAATCACATCGTCAAATTCACTCCAGAATCGATGGCATTGAGAGGAGAGTCCTTGAGTTGGAAAAGGTGTCGTCAGCAATGGAAATGAAAACAGTGAAGAAGGACATTACTGAAATGAAGGACGATGTCCTAGCACTTCAAGTGAAGAAGGGGGGAGTATTAAATCCCCCTCAACTAGTAATGCCGATTGATTTGGCATCTTTGGTGCCAGTGGTGCGACTTTCAAGGGAAGAGCCCTCAACCCAAGATAGAGGCAAGAGGCCAAGATCAGGGCAAGATGATGAGGGGATCAACCCAATGGAGTTAGAAGTGCGCTAATTGAGGCATGCCACGCGGCTATCTATGGTTGATTTCCACTACACAAGGGCATCGAGCAGTTTGGATCCCCCTCTTGGGCAGACGGTACATAGCATTGAGGTACCAGAGGAGGCCAGGACGACTGTTCCAGTAGTGGACCCCATTTCGCAGACTCAGTCCGAGCCTCCCAGCAGCATTATTGATCCAGCACCTATCGATACTGATGTGGTGGGGGCACAGCAGGAGGAGCATTGCATATAGTGTGCCTCAGGTAGTCCTAGCCCTTGTCTTTTCTATGCCTACATTGATGCACTGAGGGCAGTGCGTGATTCTTTAGTTGGGGGTGGGACTATTTGATATTATTGTAGTTTAAATATGTGTTTAGGAACCCCCCTCGGCTTTTCATTGCCAGAGTTCTTTTCCTGAGGAGGGTTTTATTTTTTTGAAACTGGCATGTTTAGGATGTTGCTTAGGTTGAGTAGAGTAGTTTTGACTTATTTGGTATTGTTCTGTAACTGATGGCATGTTGTTGTGGTTTGTTGGAAGTTTTGGACCCCTCGAAAATTTGAAAAATTCATACTTAGAACAGTTATTGGTTGACATGATTGATTCTCTATATGACATTATGATTATTGAGGTATTTGTTACACCTCGGAAAATTTTTCCGTTGATGCACCGTGAATAGACTAGCGAAGAGCACGAAGAGTATGGTATGTCAATAAGTAAGAAAATAGCATTTGATGACCTTAAGTAAGATTTCAAAGACATTCGATGTTAGACGAGAAAGTTGCCAAGAGAAAGCAATGTATACGATAAGTATCGGAAAGGATTCGTGAGTAGCGAGTTAATGAAGTTCTAATGGTGCTTTGGGAAAGAGTTATAACGTCCCTTAGATTGATGTTGAAGTGTTAAACAACTGTTAAGAAGGTTCCATAAGTATTGGAGATCAACGAGATGACGGGAACAACATCGGAGAAATTGTGGATTACACGGCCACTTCCACGACCGTGTAATATTATACGGACCGTGGAAGGGTCCGTGGAACTCCCAGCAGAGTTGGTGGCTAGCTGTTGGTGAACTATGACCAGTTCCACGGACCGTGAAAGTGTCTGTGGAAGTCACGACAAGCAGAACGAGTTCTGATTATATAAGTGTGCTCCCACTTCATTTATTTCATTTCCCACATTTTCTTCATCTCTCTCAAGACCTCTAGAAGGTTCCATATATTTCATCCGCAAGAAACCAAAGGAAATCAAAGATCAATATCAAGAATTCAAGTGAATCAAGTGTATGAAATCTCATTAAAGTCATCTAAGCCAAGAAATCCCAAGGAAAGTTGTCACGACCCAACCGGAGGGCCGCGACGAGCACCCGGTGCTAGTCCACCCGGGCACCCCTTAATATACTTATACATCACATCTAGGTGAGCCACATAGTCAAATCATGCTTTTCATTCATCATCATTCTAATCTCATTGGGCAACGACACATCTATATCATCATTAACACTATGCCCATATAAACGTACATAAGCCGACAAGGCTATCAAAATAATATCCCAAATATATAGGCCAACAAGGCCGAACACATCCAACCTTATACACAATGTCTACGAGCCTCTAAGAAGAATACGTCATATCATAACATATGGGCGAGACAGGACCCCGCCGTGCCCATGAATATGTGCACAAAAGAATCTATTCCAAAAGTTGTAGCTCCAAATGAAGTGGAGCTGCGCTATGTAGTCGCTGAGGAATGTAGCTATAGATCATGTCTGTCTCCCTGGCCACCTGCGGCCATGACGCAGCGTCCACAAATAAAAGGATGTCAGTACGAAGAATGTACTGAGTATGTAAAGCATGATCAATATCAATGTGAAAGCATAATAGGCAACATATGAAATAACATAGGATGGGAGATAATAGCATCATCATCATAGCACTTACTTGCTTTCAATAGGGATGTTCCATTTCTATTGCGTATTCGTGTACATATATCCATATCCATACTCATTCACCTTTCGTATCCATTTCCATATTCGTATTCATATTTCTATTCATACTCATGTTCATATCATATACATTACATATACATAGCCCTTACTTGGCACTTACTGTTACACCTCGGAAAAATTCCCTGTTAGCGTACAGTGAATAGACGCTGTTAGCGTATAGCGAGGGGTATGATGTATACAGGGTTTGGAAAAGTAAGAACTAATTAAGATTTCCAAAGACATTCGAGTTAAGGAAAGAAAGTTGTTAAGGTAAGTAAGTCGCAAGTCGAGTGTAACGAATAAGAATTTCGAGTATTAAGTTAACAATGCCTTAATGACCCTTTGAGGAAGAGTTATAACATCCCTTAGAATGGTATTGAAATGAGGAACAAGTGTTAAGAAGGTTCCATAAGGATCGGAGATCAAACGAGTCGACAAAACGATTTCGGAAAATCGGATTAACCTACGGCCGACATACTTGGCCGTATAAATGGCTGACCACATGTCCAACCGTAGATTCGGTCCAAAAGAGAGTATACTTCAACGGGACCGCATCTACGGCCGACATACGGACCGTATAAAACATACGGACCGTATGTTGGTCCGTATAAACCGGGCCTGGGCCGAAGTTCATTTTTATATAAGGGACCTTTTCATTTCATTTTCATTTCCCACTTCACCTCTA
>NW_026713794.1:12500-26185 GCF_029784015.1 Lycium ferocissimum | reverse complement strand
TTTCTTTCCTTGATTCTCTTGATTTCTTGTTGTTGATTTTTGATTTCTATGGTTTTCTCATGGATGAAATGTTTTGAGTGTTCTAGAGCTTTCTTGAAGTGTGGAAGTGGGAGATGAAATGAAATGAAATGGAAAAGAGGTCCCATATATAAAATGAGTTGTTGAGCCAAGTTATACGGACCAACATACGGTCCGTATGTTTTCTACTGATCCGTATGTCCGGGCCGATCAGTCCCGATGGTGTTGTGATGGGGCTGAATCTAAGGTTGGACATATGGTCCATACTTTTTTATACGGCGCCGATATGCGACCGTAGATTGTCCATTTTTCCGAGAGTTGTTTCGTCAACTCGGCTTGATCTCTCGATCCTTATGGAACCTCCTTAACACTTGTCTAACACTTCATTACCATTCTAAGGAATGTTATAACTTCTTCCTTAGGGCATCGTTCGGACATCATTAACTCAATGCTCGAAAATTCTTATCCGATACTCAACACGGCTACCTTCCTTAACGACTTTCTCTCCTTAACTCGAATGTCTTTGGAAATCTTAATTCGGACTATCACATACTATTTCTTACTTGTACAACCCTCGTATACATCATACCCCTCGCTCATCTATTCACTATACACTAACGGGGAATTTTTTGAGGTGTAACAAGCTGCGAGTGTGACCTCACCACAGACTCTAGCCCTACCACCATGGCCGATGAAAAGGATATGAGAAAATCATTACAGGAGTGGGCACATCCGGTTTTCCATCTAAGTCCAGTATTATGATGGGACCGCTACTGACGTTAGTATTACAAATTATCAGACGGTTTTCAATTTTGAAAATTTATTAATCAAGGATCACTAGTGTATGTATGGGAGTTGTACAGGAGGAATAAGATGGTCAACCAAGGGGCAGAGAGTAACTAAGGAGAATAGAAAAGTTCCACTTTAAGCATGTATGTGTACTTGGTTAAGTTGCGAAAACAAGACCAATGTAGGATGATTATCAGTCTAATGACCCCTCCATTGAAACTGTTGGCACACATTTTGGGAACTAGAATGCCATTTGCTGCGCAACAGATGGAGATTATGAGGGATTTAAAGAGCAGTAAAGATTAAAAATAAAAGCGATAGAACTGTAGCGCTATGCAGCAAGTGGATAATACGCAAAGTGTCACTAGCCAAAGGCAATATAACACCCTACCACTACACCCTCTCCCATCAAGACTATGGAGTTAAGGGGCCTAGACTTACATTGTACCAAACGCCTAAATGTAAGAAAGTCAGAAGTAGGGCTTAGTTACCATTGGTAAGGGTATATGGTACATGTACGTGCGTAAAGGCTTATCGAATGGGTAACTTGATGGTAGAATAATGTGGGATGCAAAGCTCATTGCAAGATCTAGTTGAACTAAATATAAGTCAAGTAGAGAAGTCAGGATCGATTGGGACAAGAGGAGTTAGGGGCATTAAGAGTACCTTGAGCTAGTCCCACAAATAATTATGAGAAAGATTGCTAACAGAGGAGTCAAGTTGTAACCAAGTCAGATAAGTATTAAGGAATAAAGGGAACTGGAGAAAAAAAGAATTAAAGCGTGACAATAACAAAAGATTATAACAGAAATGGACAGAAGTTATCAAGGAAGACTACGCAAACACCGCAGTCCTACTTGCCTTACGAAAGGGTGGCTATGTCAGCAGGTCGTGGCTTGGAACGAGCCTACGATGGATAATGAAGCTATCCGTTAAGTGTGATGAACACTGCAAGGAAATGTTCATCTATAAAAGAAGGGAGAAGGACACTAGTTTTGAAGGATGAGTTGAGTTAGAATTCACACCGGAATGCGGACGCAAGGGAATCACTCTAAGGAAAAGAGATAGACGATTAGGCACAGGAGAGATCGTGATAAATGGTAAGGAGAAGACCCTCGCGAAGCATTCGCAACAAATAATGTTATGAGTACATATTACAGTACGAGTGATATCAAGCAGGATTAAGCACCACGGTAAGACACGTATATACCTCATGAAGTACCGAAAGGAATGACGAAACCCCATAATAGGAAGAATAGTTCTAACGAACAATGAAAAGTTTAACGAACCGGCTCTCGCCAACAACTTCAAGTATGTTAGGACATGTGGAAAAGGGTAAGAAGGCGTACAGCGAAGAAAAAGAAGGATACATGGCCATGCATAACAGTATCGCCATAAACAGAAGATGGCAGAGAAACAAAAGTTGGGCAATGAGGCACTCAAAGAGTATAGGCCGTGAAGGTACGGACAATCGGAAAGAGATGACTTACGAAGTTTAGTGCTAGTAAGCAAGGTAAAGGAATCGCAAAGCCAATGATACGCTAAGGAACGCTTAGTATGAGCAGGGAGTCATACAAAGGATATTGTGAAAAGAAAGAAGTACACACCAATGTATGGGATCGTCACATTCTCGAGGGAAGAGCCTAACCCCTCGCTGGCGCGAAGAGACCGCTAGGGGGAAGGATGGCCACATTAATAGGAGAAGGGATTTCTCGAAAGCGTCAGATAGCTACATCCCTATAATGGGGGAAGCTATGAGATGGGAAGAGGAGGAAGTTAAGAACCCGAATAAAGATAATAAGTAGGTGTCGGAAGGAGCTAACACAGAAAGGACTTAGTTAAGCAAACAAATTGAGGTATTTGTTTGGGTGACTGAAGGAAGCACGCTAGCTAAACACACAAATGAATGAAGCTGGGGAGGTACCTACAGCATAGAAACAAGACGATGTGATGAAGTCATCAAAAGGACTGAGACTGCAATCCAAAGACACCCTAATGAGGGTATTGTGCAAGGTCAAAAGCAAGGAAAATTTTATAAAGATGAGGCATGAAGGAGTACAACTCTAAGATAAGCGAGGTATCAGGGGTAGATACAAGAAGCGAATGAAAGTACTAGGAAAAATTATAATAGTGCAAGAGGACTTGGAGTTAAGAGAAGGAGCAAGGCAAGAAGAGACTGAAAAAAAAATTATTATAAGTCAAGAAGTACGAGAAGTCACAAGATCATATCTTCATTACATAAAGCGACTAACTGTCACACCCTTAATCCGACAGGGTGTGATGGGCACCCGACCCTTACCTAGGGCCGAGTGCCCATCACACCCTGTCGGAATTGGTATCAGAGCGGTTCGTCCTAGGGTTGTCTGCAAAGTCATGTCCGGTAGAGTCCTATTTATGGTGTGAAGCCGGCCACATTTATAAACAGGAGGCTACGGGGCATCTAGGTTGGTTACTCTTCTTTCACTTCTTAGATCGTGCCATAGAGCCAAGTCATATGGAATGAGATTTCCGGTACTAACCTTTGATTTTAGCAGAAGAACGACACCGATCGAAGAAGGCGATTGATGATGAAAGTTACAAAGCACGCAGGTAAGTAAAGGTACGAAAGATATATGTTGAGTAAGGTATTGGCGCATGATTGAAATGTGAAGTTGAAAAAAAAATGAAAAGGAAAGTAAGCAAGAAAGGGTAACACGTGCAGTCGTGTTGAGCATATGAGGTAGGTCCACTATTTTCAGACTTTTATGAATATTGAGAGTCCTGTGCGGCTGTGATACGATATGATATGATATGATGTATGTATATGATGATGGCCACAGGCAACCTTGTTGGTATTTCTGCGTGCGGGTTTTGGGATGATAAGGAATACGGAGGAAACTACTGCTGAAATTTTTCTAGAAATGGTACGGAAATGAGATGTAAGTACGGAATATGTTTTGAAAGAGTCGTGTTAATAGTAACGATGGGAGTCGACTGAGCTACGAGTATGGCTGCCCTCTAGGAATAAGTTAACCAAGGAGCTAGTGATAATAGTAAATAGGAGGCCGATGAGGATATGGTAATAAGGAATTTGGAACGGATTGGTGATGTTAAGAGATGACTTGTGACATTAAGATATGACTTTGAAAGGACTAGTAGGTTTGGATAAAGTGATATGGTTAAGACAAGGGTACGGAGGAAAAAGAATTGTGACGAATAGGAACGTGCTTGATAAGACGACCGATGAGATGTGTCGTGAGGACATTTTGGGATATGTTAAGATTCCGACCTACTCCGGATTATGTGATGAAGGTTATGCGGTGAGGTGGACACGATCATACCGGCATTAACGTGCATTCGATTTTGTTAGAGTTTCAAGGTTAAGCGTGCTGGAGTGAGAGAAATTTTGGGATGGGTGACCCCCCTGGGAAGTTTTATGAAAATCTTACAAATTCGGACGTAAGAAGCCTGTTTATGGTGTGAAGCCGGCCACATTTATAAACAGGAGGCTACGGGGCATCTAGGGTGGTTACTCTTCTTTCACTTCTTAGATCGTGCCATAGAGCCAAGTCATAGGGAATGAGATTTCCGGTACTAACCTTTGATTTTAGCAGAAGAACGACACCGATCGAAGAAGGCGATTGATGATGGAAGTTACAAAGCACGCAGGTAAGTAAAGATACGAAAGATATATGTTGAGTAAGGTATTGGCGCATGATTGAAATGTGAAGTTGAAAAAAAAAATTAAAAGGAAAGTAAGCAAGAAAGGGTAACACGTACAGTCGTGTTGAGCATATGAGGTAGGTCCACTATTTTCAGACCTTTATGAATATTGAGAGTCTGTGCGAGTTGTGATACGATACGATATGATATGATGTATGTATATGATGATGGCCACAGAGAACCTTGTTGGTATTTCTACGTGCGATTTTGGGATGATAAGGAATACGAGAGGAAACTTTGCTTAGAAATTTTTCTAGAAATAGTACGGAAATGAGATGTAAGTACGGAATATGTTTTGAAAGAGTCGTGTTAATAGTAACGATGGGAGTCGGCGAAGACTCTGAGTATGGCGAGGAATAAGTTAACCAAGGAGATAATAGTAAATAGAAGGCTGAAGATATGGTAATAAGCTGATGTTAAGATGACTTGTGACATTAAGAGATGACTTTGAAAGGAGGCTGGTAGGTTTGGATAATGTGATATGGTTAAAAAGGGTACGGAGGAAAAGAATTGTGACGAATAGGAACGTCTTGATAAGAACGATGAGATGTGTCGTGAGGACGTTTTGGGATATATTAAGATTCCGACCTACTCCGGATTGTGATGAAGGTTATACGGTGAGGTGGACGCGATCATACCGAGCATTAATAGATTTTGTTGTTAGAGTTTCAAGGTTAAGCGTCTTTGGGTGAGAGAAATTTTGGGATGGGTGACCTCGCGGGGAAGTTTTACGAAAATCTTACAAATTCGGACGTAAGCTTGTTTATGGTGTGAAGCCGGCCACATTTATAAACGAAGGCTACGGGGCATCTAGGGTGGTTACTCTTCTTTCACTTCTTAGATCGTGCTATAGAGCCACTAGTCATGGGGAATGAGATTTCCCGTACTAACCTTTGATTTTAGCGAAGAACGAGGTCGAAGAAGGCGATTGATGATGGAAGTTACAAAGCACGCGAGGTAAGTAAGGTACGAAAGATATATGTTGAGTAAGGTATTGGTGATGAAATGTGAAGTTGAAAAAAAATGAAAAGGAAAGTGGGTACTTGTGCGGTCGTGTTGAGCATATGAGGTAGAGATTTATGAATATTGAAGTCTGTCTGGCTGTGATACGATACGATATGATATGATGTATGTATATGATGATGGCCACCGATGAGTTGATATTTCTGCGTGCGGTTTGGGATGATTACGGGATAAAATGAGATGTAAGTACGGAATATGTTTTGAAAAGAGTTGTTAATAGTAACGATGGGAGTCGGCGGTCGAGTATACATGGTGCCCTCTAGGAATAAGTTAACCAAGGAGAAGTAAATAGGAGGCCGATGAAGATATGATAATAAGAATTTGGAACGGATTGGTGATGTTAAGAGATGACTTGTGACATTAAGAGATGACTTTGAAAACTGGTAGGTTTGGATAAAGTGATATGGTTAAGACAAGGGTACGGAGGAAAAGAATTGTGACAAATAGGAACGTGCGATAAGACGTGATGTGTCGTGAGGACGTTTTGGGATATATTAAGATTCCGACCTACTCATTATGTGATGAAGGTTATACGGTGAGGTGGACGCGATCATACCGCATTAACGTACCGATTTTGTTAGAGTTTCAAGGTTAAGCGTCTTTGAGTGAGAGAAATTTTGGGATGGGTGACCCACGGGAAGTTTTACGAAAATCTTACAAATTCGGACGTAAGAAGCTTGTTTATGGTGTGAAGCCGGCCACATTTATAAACAGGAGGCTACGGGGCATCTAGGGTGGTTACTCTTCTTTCACTTCTTAGATCGTGCTATAGAGCCAAGTCATAGGGAATGAGATTTCCGGTACTAACCTTTGATTTTAGCGGAAAGAACGACACCGATCGAAGAAGGCGATTGATGATGGAAGTTACAAAGCACGCAGGTAAGTAAAGGTACGAAAGATATATGTTGAGTAAGGTATTGGCGCATGATTGAAATGTGAAGTTGAAAAAAAAAAAAAAAGGAAAGTAAGCAAGAAAGGGTAACACGTGCAGTCGTGTTGAGCATATGAGGTAGGTCCACTATTTTCGGACCTTTATGAATATTGAGAGTCTGTGCGGGCGTGATACGATACGATATGATATGATGTATGTATATGATGATGGCCACAGGCAGCATTGGTATTTCTGCGTGCGAGTTTTGGGATGATAAGGAATACAGAGGAAACTCTGCTGAAATTTTTCTAGAAATGGTACGGAAATGAGATGTAAGTCTGGAATATGTTTTGAAAGAGTCGTGTTAATAGTAACGATGGGAGTCGACTGAGCTACGAGTATGGCTGCCCTCTAGGAATAAGTTAACCAAGGAGTTTGGTGATAATAGTAAATAGGAGAGGTCATGAAGATATGATAATAAGGAATTTGGAACGGATTGGTGATGTTAAGAGATGACTTGTGACATTAAGAGATGACTTTGAAAGGACCGGTAGGTTTGGATAAAGTGATATGGTTAAAACAAGGGTACGGAGGAAAAGAATTGTGACGAATAGGAACGTCTCGATAAGAATGACCGATGAGATGTGTCGTGAGGACGTTTTGGGATATATTAAGATTCCGACCTACTCCAGATTATGTGATGAAGGTTATACGGTGAGGTGGACGCGATCATACCAGCATTAACGTACCCGATTTTGTTAGAGATTCAAGGTTAAGCGTGCTGGAGTGAGAAAAATTTTGGGATGGGTGACCCCCCTGGGAAGTTTTCTGAAAATCTTACAAATTCGGACGTAAAAAGCCTGTTTATGGTGTGAAGCCGGCCACATTTATAAACAGGAGGCTACGGGGAATCTAGGGTGGTTACTCTTCTTTCACTTCTTAGATCGTGCCATAGAGCCAAGTCATAGGGAATGAGATTTCCGGTACTAACCTTTGATTTTAACAGAAGAACGACACCGATCGAAGAAGGCGATTGATGATGGAAGTTACAAAGCACGCAGGTAAGTAAAGGTACGAAAGATATATGTTGAGTAAGGTATTGGCGCATGATTGAAATGTGAAGTTGAAAAAAAAATGAAAAGGAAAGTAAGCAAGAAAGGGTAACACGTGCAGTCGTGTTGAGCATATGAGGTAGGTCCACTATTTTCAGACCTTTATGAATATTGAGAGTCCTGTGCGGCTGTGATACGATACGATATGATATGATGTATGTACATGATGATGGCCCTGCGAGGCACTGTTGGTATTTCCTGCGTGCAGGTTTTGGGATGATAAGGAATACAGAGGAAACTCTCTTTGAAATTTTTCTAGAAATGGTACGGAAATGAGATGTAAGTCTGGAATATGTTTTGAAAGAGTCATGTTAATAGTAACGATGGGAGTCGACTGATCTACGAGTATGGCTGCCCTCTAGGAATAAGTTAACCAAGGAGCTGGTGATAATAGTAAATAGGAGGCCGATGAAGATATGGCAATAAGGAATTTGGAACGGATTGGTGATGTTAAGAGATGACTTGTGACATTAAGAGATGACTTTGAAAGGACTGGTAGGTTTGGATAAAGTGATATGGTTAAGACAAGGGTACGGAGGAAAAAGAATTGTGACGAATAGGAACGTACTGATAAGACAGCCGATGAGATGTGTCGTGAGGACGTTTTGGGATATGTTAAGATTCCGACCTACTCCAGATTATGTGATGAAGGTTATGCGGTGAGGTGGACGCGATCATACCAGCATTAACGTACCCGATTTTGTTAGAGTTTCAAGGTTAAGCGTGCTGGAGTGAGAGAAATTTTGGGATGGGTGACCCCCTGGGAAGTTTTCTGAAAATCTTACAAATTCAGACGTAAGAAGCAAATGAGAAACTGGAGTAGTCGAAGAAAAATTAGAGTATGCGGAGTGGCCAGGAATCTCAAGAGGACGCGTAGAACAGGGCGGATCAGGTCGGTAAGGAGAAGAAGTTAACGGAAAGGGGAAATAAGAAGGAAGTGGGACAACAGTGTAGTAATAGGATATGACGTGTGCAACTAAGGACACGAGTACCATAAATGACGGGACTGTGAGAGCTCAAGTTATAGAAAGATGGGAAACGAAGTAGAACGAATGTTAGAAATGACTGGGATGATACGGATGAATGTGAGTGAATAGAGTACGTTTTGAAAACGAGAGAAGGACTATGTAGGAGAAGTGTGTTCTGAGTGACACAAAGGTAGCATAAGATCCCTCGTGTGCAGAATAAGGGATAGGCATAAGCGGGAGAAATGATAAGGGGATACCAAGGGAAATACCCGAGGTAAGTTGAGATAAAGATAACATTTCAAGAGGACTTTGGATGCTTACCGTCGGAATAAAAGTGCTGCCTAATTGAGATTGGAAATAAGGACATGAGGCGAACTATAAACGGATAATGGAATAAGTACACCCCTAAAGGGGGGAAGCAGGTGAGAGAAATGTAAGGATGAGATAGAAACAGTTGATACGGTAGTGTGTTTGATATGGACGCCTGGGCTACAAATGAGACCCTTTACTGAAGTGAGTTAGTAGGATCGGGAAAACCGACAATAAGTGGATAAAAGTCAGGATAATGTTTAAGGTAGTGTGAGAAGTTTTGCACAGACTTTGAACGACACGACGCCAGAAAGTGGACGTGTATGAAGAAAAAGAGTATGACAAGAGAATGGTATTGGATAGCTTAAGAGATAGTATAGAGGATGGCAATAGCTATGAAAAGGGAGCTCCCCCGAGGTGCTTATGAGACCACGTAAGACTAGTTGAACATTCGAGGATGAATGTTCTAAAGGGGGGAAGGATGTTATATCCCGCATTTCGTACGTCGGGACATTCCGAGCTAGTCGTGAAAAGTTCAGGACAAGATAATTATGGGAGAAGAGGTAGAGGCTTGTGACCTTTAATTCAGTTTTAATGTACAAATCGCACACAAGTATTATTGGCATGGGATATTAAGGGCAAATTTGGAAATTGGAAACTATTAATATTCATGACTTTTTGGAGAAGCCACAAGTGGCCGTGGGCCCCACTCTAGCTTGGCCAATTGTTTTAAGCCAAAAAGGGGGCCATGTGCTCATTCCATATTTGTAGAGGGCATGTATATATATATGTGTATAATTCATGACCATGCAAGACTTATTCATCCTCCTAGAAAATTCTAGAAAAATTGCAAGGAAATTGGAGGGAAAATGAAGGCATGTGACCGGCCATGTGCCATACTTATATATATATAGAGAGAGAGACATGTAATGACCAAGGAAGACCACCTCATCATTTGGACAACTCTAGAATTTTGGAGAGAGAGCAAGAGAGTATTCGGCCATGGTCATGGCCGAATATGGTGTCATGGAAATTGAAGGAAAAAAATAATTCTCTCCTAGCTTTTCTACTAATTGAAGGGTCCTTATTAACATGAGCTAGTTGTTGGAGCAAGCAAGGCGTTTGTTTGCATGATTCACAATTCTAGCCGAGAGTTGAAGAGCAAGTGGAAGAAGGTAAGGTTCTATCTTTTCTTTTTGCATGTGTTATGGACGTTGGAGTGTGTTGTAATGTGTTGAAATGGATAAAATTCATGGAGTTGTGTGTGATTGGTGTGGTGGCCGAATGGTGGTTGTTTGGTGTGGAAGAGATGAACAAATTTTATTTAGTAGCATGCTTGTTGTTGTTGTGAATTTCATGATGAAAAATGAAGGTTTGATGGCTCAAATGGAAGTTGTAATCGTTGTGGACTGTTTTGGAAGTTAATGTGATCTTGATATGGTTTCTTGAATTTATGGAAGTAATGTTGAAGACGTATGGAATTGTTGATATAGTTTATGAATTTGGAAGAAGAAAATGTGTTATGAATGTTCCTAATTGGGTTGGAAGGTTTCGGGTGCATTGTGTATTGGACGGGCTGTTTTGGAATATTGCGCGAATTGCTTGAAATGTTCTTAAATCGTGTTTGAATGGCCTTGGGTTAATACTTGAACGTATGATCAATGAAGTTGGCTTGATTGTATGCGGTTTATTTGAATGTAAATGGAATGTCGTCGAACTATGTGGAAGAAGGTTGTTGATATTAGAATGTGTTTTGAATTAATTGTGGATGTTGTTTATATGGTTATTGGTATTGTTGTTGAAGATTTGGCAGTGGAAATCTCGGGGTTGACGAATTTATAGGGGAAATGCTGCCCAAATTTACGTAGATAAAGTGACGGCTTGGAATTGGGTTCTTTAATGCTTATGGCTAATGTTGGGTGTCCAATGACATTATTGTAGATCGTGAGAAGCCGAGACGTAAGTTTGGATTAGTTTAGAGGGCGGCCAAGGTATGTAAAGCTTAACCCTTCTTTCTTTGGCATGTCTTAGTTAAAGTAGGCTATGATGTGAGCCTCGGAGTAATTCTACTCTTGCGATCCGGTGTGTCTACGATTTTTATTCACTTCTTGACTTTTGTATTCCTAATGTAGTCGAGTTATGGTCTTTATGTCTTTTGTATGACCGGATTCAATGTTATATGAAGAATTTTGTTCTTAAAAGGTTCTATGTCTAAAAATGGTCGTAACTTTCGTAGACAGAACCGGATCGCCTCGAAATGCTCGTAGGAGGTTCCGTAGTGTGTTATGACTATAATGTTCATAGGCGGGCTCCGATTGGTCGGATACTTGTCTGTGGGCTCGCGAGACTTTCTGTTGTGTAGTTCTGACGATCTTCTGGAAAGAACTTAAATGACTATCACCCCGACCCCCGAGTATGATTACTTACCTAGCTGTTAAACCTGTAATGAGAATTTGTATGTATATGATGTTGATCCGTAACTATGATGACTAAAGTTCTATTTGACAAGTCCCGAGTAACATTCGGAAGAAACTGGATTTGACTATGACTATTGGCTTGGTTTTTTTTTTAAATGATAGTCTGTTTTGATTGTTCTATGGGATCTGTGTAAATATATGAAATAAGAATTCGTATGCATATGATTTTGATACGTAACTATGACTGATAAAGTTTTGTTTGATATGTTTCCGAGTAATATCCGGAAGAGATTTGATTTGGTTAATGCCATCGGCTTGTAAATGATAGTCTGTCTGATTATTCTGTTAAGTCTGTGTAAATGTTTTAGGTTACATATAGATCCTACGATTCTGCTCGTGCACATTATTGTTATTTCCTTCGCCGAGTCCCAGGCCGGTTACTATCGTGCGCACAATCCGAAGTATGATGAGCTTCCGAAGTATGATGAGCGTCTGATCTTATGGTGTTATGATGTGTCTGGTATGCCGAGCCCCTCTTGGCCGGGTACCGTGGTTATATGATATGATGTGTGACGGAGAGACGGAGATATGAAAACTTCCGAAGTATGATGAGTTGTGGCACCCAAGGCAGGAGGGGCGACCACGTTCCGTCCGCCGGGTCCTATTACGGACCGCATAGGGTATATGATATGATAATCTGATGATCTGATGACATGATGATTTGTTAATGTGATGATCGATAATATAATGAATTTGTTCGATGATACGGTAATATGATATTCTATTTTAATGTGATGATATGATAATATGATGATTGTTTAATGTGATGATATGATAATATAATGATTAAATACATGTGATGATATGATAATCTGATGATTCTGTTTACCGAGTCCCTCACTGGAGGGCCGGGACACGTTATATGTTATATATACGTATTCAGGAATATGATCTGTTGGTTTCAGAGCCGGTGGTGGGGCAAACCCAATGGTGGGGCAAACCTCAGCAGGTACGCTGAGTCCCAAAGTGAGAGGGGTGAGCGTAAGGCCGCCTTAGGTGAATCCCACATTGGTTTAGGCGAATCCCACATTGGTTTAGGCGAATCCCACATCGGTTAATGTCAGCTACTATGATATGATCTATTTTCTATATATATGAGACAAAAATGTTTTTAAAATAAAGCTAAGCATTTCGGCATTCCGATCATTATATTGGTCTTCTGCACCCCGTATGTATGATTTGTCTTTCAGATACAAGCACCTTGACATTCTGGTTATCATGTTCACTGTCCGTACTCCTTATTTCGGTTATGATCTCGTTTTCTGTATTCCATGCTTTACATGCTCAGTACATATTCCGTACTGACCCCCTTTCTTCGGGGGCTGCGTTTCATGCCGCGCAGGTACACCCAGACGAGCTGAAGACATTAGTAGAAGATGTTCCAGCGGGTTTGGCGAGCTCCATTTCCTCCGGAGTACTGCCGAGTCAGGATGTTTATGTTATGAAAGTTTGTTCTATGTTAGAGACTTTGCAGACAGAGTCATGTGTATAATGTGTCAGTTATGTAAGCGGCTCTATAAGCCGATGTACTGTTATGCATTATATTACAGGTATTATATGATTACAGATTTTTATTTGGTTTGAGAAAGACGGAAAGGCATGTTTGTTTTCCGAAAAAAAAATTTCATTACATATTTGTGTTATGGCTAAGGGCCCAGTACGATTACGAGTATTACGAGAGTCAGCGGGTTCGCTCGGCCCTAGGTAAGGGTCGGGTGCCCATCACACCCTGTCGGATTAAGGGTGTGACACTAACCATTATCGAGAAGAGATTGTCGGCCGGACGATTTAGCATTCTAGCTTGGGAGGTGCCACAAGATAACTAAATTAAGGGCGCGGAGGACACACTAGTGCATGTTACATGGAAAGTACCAACTTCAGCCCGAAAGAAAATAGATGATGATGGTTTGACCAAGGTCGAATAGCTAAGTAAGAGGACATAGAAAAAGGAAAAACAGAAAGGAACAGAGTCGCTGAAGCAACAATATACCAAGCTTAAGAGGAAATGTGATGATGGTTAGTATCTATGGTCCTGTGTCTAAGGAAAGGTATCACACGAATAGCACAGGGGATTTGGAGCACAAAATAAGGATGTACGATAACGGCAACGCCTTTAGAAATCCAGTAATGCGAGAAAGTGCTGAGACTAATATAACATGGTTAAGAAATGCGGTAACAGGAGACCATAGGTCTAGGTTCAAAGGGCGAACCGGAAGGTTGATATAAAGGGCAAACATCTGATGGAAAACACACCCCGTAGAATTTAAGTCACTACCAGCATACTGTGACTAGGATCGGCATACAGGGAAAGAGGATGAAGGAAGTAATACAATAAGGATTTTACCCAAAGATCAAGTATCGCCCATAAGAAGCGCAAGGAATGTAATACCTTGCACCGAACATTTCAACTTTTGGT
>NW_026713794.1:0-7500 GCF_029784015.1 Lycium ferocissimum | reverse complement strand
ATATTTACGGGGAAAAAAAGAACAAAAATATTCACTATTTTTAGAGTACAAGTTTTGTTTTTTGAAGAAAGAAAAATGACAAAACATAGGTTTCTTTTAATCTAGTTTTTTTAATTAATTACCTTTTAAATTTTTCTTAGTGTAATGATTTAAGTTTTCTTATTTTTTGATTTAAAAGTAGTTGATTAATATTTTATCTTCGTGTTTTTATTTAATCAAAAGAAAAATTAAATTGAACCAATAATAGTCCACCACATGGCAAAATTCATCCTTATCCATATCCATCACATATTTCATTTTGGCTATAAGAATATCCAAGAACTTTTTGGGGAAGAGTTGCCAGAAAGGGAATCAATATAAACAGAAAAGGAAACCTAGACCTAAGAGGACCGGGTAGCAAAAAGTTCACAGGAGCCCCACACAAAAAAAAATATCAGCCGCAGCTGCTACAACGAAAAACACGAATTTTGTGCATGCTCTCCACTTTCTTCATAAGCCAAAGAACTTATTCGTCTCTATTCTTTAATAATGGGATAGCCATTGACATAGAATCCCATTGACAGAGAGTGACACAAACGGAGAGGTGAAAAACCAGAGCACATACGTATAGATATATATATATCACACACACACACCCATATCACGATGGAAGAGATATAGCACAAAACACAAAAACAAACAGAAAAAAATATACACCACCAAAAGAGCGCGCACACAACACGAAAAACCCATTTTTCTCCACCCATTAACCACCTTCGTTTCCCACCCACAAAACCAGCGGCCAAACAACAATGAACCACCCTTAAAATAGTCACGAAAACCACCTACCGTCATCCCTACATCTCTATTTTTTTAGTTCGATTTTTTCGTTAGAACTTTTGGGGATTGTGTTCGGGATTGTCGGCGTCGGATTCCGCTATATATTTGGAGTTTAGCTCGATAAGGTTTGAGCTTTCCGTCGAGTGTTGTTGAGTTTCTGTTCGAGTCCGCCGAGGTTCACAGGTCGACAGGTCCCTGTTTGGTCGAGTTTGCTTGTGCAAGTTGCTGTAGCCATTCTTGAAATACATTAATGAAGGAAAGGGTTATTCAAATAAAGTTTCAATATTTTATTTAAATCTCTGTTATCATGCTAATATTTGTTTTTACATTTGTTCGTTTCTTTCCCTTTAGATTCTTATATGTTTGATTGTTGTTTTCTTCTTCCTTTTGTGTGACCATGTTAGTTTATCTTTTCCTAATAATATAATTACGTGATTCCATGTATTTGAATTCATACACTTTTATAGACCCATTAAAGTGATAAATAAGTTAGGCTGTCATTTTCATTCTAGCATATGATTTGGTCTTTAATTTGTTTCCGCTATTAATAGTTTTTTTTTTTTTTTTAATTATAATTTGTTCTTAAACAAAAATAAAATTAGTTGATATAAAAGATTCTTTGCAGTTTGCATGTTTAACGATTTGGGGAAATCAATACGTTACTGGGAAGGCTAACAAACAATAGAGAATGGAGGTTTAAAATCGGGTTAATTAATGCATTATGAGTGTCTTAATTCCAGCTCTATTGCGTCGGTACTCGGGCATTTATCTTAGACTCATGATTGAGTTAATTTTTATATAAGACCTGCTACCAAATTATAGCCAAATATTAGTCACGCTTAAAATACTCGTTTCGATTAAGAATGCGGTTACGCATCTTACTTTGGAACACTTAAACAACTCAAGGATGCGGGTTACGCATCTTACTTTGGAACACTTAAACAACTCAAGGATGCGGTTATGCACCTTGGCCAATCGTTTTAATATTTAATTTTGTTTCGATTAAGAATGCGATTATGCATCTAAGTTTGAGACGCTTAAAAGAAACTCAAGGATGCGGTTATGCACCTTGGTCAAATTGTTCTAATAATTAATTTGCATTAATTCAAATCAAGACATGTAGACAGAGACAATTTAGGTGCGATACATACGAGCGAAGAAAGCGGTTATGCTTCTAAGCCGGTGTATGTCAAGATCCAGAATGCGGTTACGCATTTGGGTTGAGACTAATAAAAGTTCAACAATAAAAAGCACGAGCATGTCAATGCTTGTAACACAATTTATCCAAAAATAGATTAAGCTAAGTTGATAAAGCAACCGTGGTAGAACCATGGGACTCGTGGAATGCCTAACACCTTTTCCACCGTTAACAGAATTCCTTACCCGGTCTTTTGTTTTCGCGGACCAATAATAAAAGAGTCATTTCCTTTCGATTAGCGATTCATAAGGTGACTTGGAACACCAAAACTCAATTTCAAGTGGCGACTCTATAAATAAATAATCCTTATTCAAAACCGTCACTTCAAATGGAAAAACCCTTTCTAATAATGTAACCTGTGTGTTTATCGCGGGAGCTAAAAAGAGGGGTGTGACAATGATCGTCTACGGTAAGTTTTCTTTAAGAACTCACGGGACGGTGATCAGAAGCCGTGAGTTCAAGTTGTAGTAATTGTATAAATAGGTTATGGGTTGTTTTCTTATTGTATGGAGATTGGTGGATGTTTGGTAGCCTCTATAGATCATTATTTGTTGTTAAAAGGAGGTCGGTTGTTGAGTATACTATTCTATATTGCCTTGGGAGCTTGTCGCTCTTTGATGGCTTAACAATATTGTCACGACCCGACTAGGGCCATGACGGGCACCCGAGGCTAACCATCGAACACCACTCATTCTATTACTCATCTGCTTTTATTCATATATCTTATACTCATAATCATAGAAAACTATTTCATTTGAAACATACTTACCTTATATACGTGAGCCCTTCGGCTATTAAAATAATACATACATATATATATATATATACAGTGAGAGACTGTGGGACCATACTACCCACAACTGCGTATCTACGAGCCTCTACTAGAGTACTAGACATATAGACGGGATAGGACCCCGTCGTGCCCAAAACATGAATATATACACATGTACCAAAAGAATAATCAAGGGCACCTCCGGAAAAAGGAGTGCTCTCAAATTCGCTAATGCCTCCTATGAGTCTGGATCGCCTCCCTGTCTACCTGTGGGCATGAACATAGCGTCCAAAGAAAACGGACGTCAATACAAATATTGTACTGAGTATGTAAGGCATAAACAATAACGGAACATCAATGAAATGAGGAGGCATCAAATGAGGAGCAATCCGTAACTGACTGAATCATAAAAGAAATAATGCATGCTGGCTTACTTTCATAATCATCATCATGTCATATATGCATAAATGTATAAGCTGCCCGACCATATAGGTACGGTGTGATAATCAATAACATTAGACTAAGTCCAGGCCTCCCGCGTCCAGGGTACCATCTCGTACTGCCCACTAGTGATGTCTGCCCATGCCATCTGGCCATGGTGTATAGCTGCCCGCCTTAGCGGTGACCGCCCGACCATATAGGCGCCGTGTAATATCATCATCATATGCTCATCATAATATGCTCATCATAATATACTCATCATAATGTAATTATCATAGTGCATGCATAGAAACTCGGAGACAACCATACTTTATCGGGGTGACAGAAGGTCGTGAACCTCCGATTACATTATGGAGAATTCATGAACATTCTGCCTCACCTTGAAGGGATTGGCATAAGGTAAGTGTATATAATAATCAACATTATTAGCTTTACAAGGATATCATATCATGGACTCTAAAATCTTTAGGCTTAAGCTTATCATCATCATTATCGTACTCATAACGTATCTCTTATCTCATATAGCTATTCATAAACAAGGACTCTTAGTTTTTTGAAGATAAGTAATTCATGAAGGAGGAGGAAAAATCATGCCATGAGACTCATTCCTTAGAAAGAAAGGACTAGCCTCACATACCTTTGTCGCTTAACTAATCTATCGCTTGCTTGTTCTCCTTTAATGCACACGTTCTACCTTCAAGAGAATTCGTATCGACATTAGCTAAACAATTATAAGAACGGGCTTACTAAAGTTAGAGAAAATTGAGCAGCATTTCCTTTGTTTATACGACTTCCTCCATATTCCATATCAACTCCCAAACACTCATGACAACAATCACAATATCATAAATATCAAGCATCATTCATTTGCATTATCCACATTTCACAATTTCACTTCAAATTCTCCATAATCATGACCAAAGTTCACTATCACGTTCTTTCACATAAAATACTTACTCCATGTTCTAAATGTCATTCATAACGTATTTACAATCCCAACATATCAATATCCACAACTCAATCCAAACTTCCACTCAACAATGACACTATTGCCACATTTATGACCCATTTCCTATTTCCTTCTATAATCCAAGTGTTTCAACTTTTCAATACTTCAAACAATATGAAAATACCATGAAACTTACCTTAGATAATGTAGAAACAAGCCTTGAGTGGAAGTATCTTTCTAGCACCAAAACCTTAGTTCACTTCCCTTGGATTTCTTGGCTTGGGTGACTTTAATGTGTTTCACACTCTTGATTCTTGTTGGTTTGATGAAATTGATCATCAATTTCCTTTGTGTTCTTGTGGATGAAGTGTAGAGAATATTCTAGAGAGTTCTTGACTTGTGTGGAATGAAAATGAAATGAAATAATAATGAGAGAGGGTCCTTATATTAACGTTTAAGTTCAGCCCCGACCAGAACATACAGACCAACATACGGTCTGTATATTTTTCACTAGCCGTATATCTGGACCGTATGTTTGGTCCAGTGAAGTGTGCCATTCTGGGCTGAACCTACGGCTGGACATACGGTCCGTGTATTTTATACGGCCAGTATGTCTGGCCGTATAATGCCCAGCTTTCCGAGGCTTGTTCGCGTCGACTTATTTGATCTCCGATCCTTATGGAACCTTCTTAACACTTGTTTAACACCTCAATACCAATCTAAGGGAGGTTATAACTCTTCCTCAAAGCATCATTAAAACGTCATTAACTCGATATTCGTAAATCTTGCCCGACACACAACATATGACTTGCTTTCCTTAACAACTTTCTTCTCTTGACTCGAATGTCTTTGGAAATCTTAATTAGGAACATTAAAGGCTATTCCTCTCTTATCAAAACATCGTACACGTCATGCCCTTCGTTAATCTATTCACTTGTACGTTAATGGGAAATTTTCTAAGGTGTAACATTCTTCCCCCCTTTTGGAACATTCGTCCTCGAATGTTAAGTCATCGGGGATTCTAGAAAATTTCGCCAGAGTTTCCCCTATAATATGGCACTACCATCCTGTCACAACAACCCATAATAACATTTCCTCACAGGGCCACAACACGATAGCAATATAAATTGGCCACACACGACCCATATGCATAAAAGAAAAGCACACATACCTTATAATCTCGATGTCTCATCATAGATCTCTTCCGGGGGCTGAAATAAATGCGGGTATGTGGATTTCATCTTCTCTTCCACTTCCCAAGTCATCTCTTCTCGATTGTTATTTCGCCATAAGACCTTGACTGAAGCCACTTTCTTATTTCGAAGTCTCCGTACTTGCCTGTCTAATATGGCAACGGGCACTTCTTCATAAGCTAGCTTTTCTGTCACCTGGACATCATCTATTGGCACAATCTTCGTAGGATCTCCAACACACTTGCGGAGCATTGAGACATGGAAAACTAGATGGGCTAATTCAAGTTCTGGAGGCAAATCCAGTTCATACGCTACTTGACCCACCTTGCGGATGATCTTTTAGGGTCCAATATATCGAGGACTTAACTTTCCCTTTTTACCTAATCTCATCACCCCTTTCATAGTGACACCTTCAGGAACCCCAATCATCAACTTGGAATTCTAAGTCTCCCCGGCGGTTGTCCGCATAAGATTTTTGGCGACTTTGGGCTATTAACAAGCGATCTCGGATCACCTTGACTTTTTCTACTGCTTGCTGAATCAACTCAGGGCCTATTAATTGTACTTCTCCGATTTCAAACCATCCAATTGGAGACCTGCACTTCCTTCCATATAAAGCTTCATACTGAGCCATTTGAATGCTAGAATGGTAGCTATTGTTATATGCAAACTCAATAAGGGGTAAGTGGTCATCCCAGCTACCACAAAATCTAAAACACATGCTCTTAGCATATCCTCCAAGGTCTGTATGGTACGTTCGGCTTGTCCATCTGTTTGCGGATGAAATGTCGTGCTGAGCTTTACTTTAGTACCTAAACCTTCTTAGAAGGATTTTCTGAACTTGGCTGTAAACTGTGCTCCTCTATCTGTAATAATGGATATCGGAATACCATGGAGTCTCACAATCTCCTTTAGATACAACCTTGCATAATCTTTTGCTGAGTATGTGGTTCTGACTGGAAGAAAATGAGTTGCTTTCGTGAGTCTGTCCACGATCACCCATATAGAATCATGCTTGCCTCGGGAATGAGGTAATCCCACAATAAAATCCATATTGATCACTTCCCATTTCCATGTGGGAATTTTCATGGTTTGCAATAATCCTCCTGGCTTTTGATGTTCGATCTTTACTTGTTGGCAATTTGGACATTGAGCTACAAATTCTGCTATATCTCTCTTCATGCCATCCCACTAATACATCATCTTGAGATCATGATACATCTTTGTTTCTCCTGGATGAATAGAATACCGAGAATAATGAGCTTCTTCTAGAATCCGACGACGCAATTCTGCAACATTCGGAACGCATAGCTTGCCTCGGTATCTAAGGACTCCCTCTATAGAAATTTCAAATGGAGACTTCTCTTTCTCATGAAATGTATCTCTATAATGGCTCAACTGAGGATCTTCATATTGCCGCTCTTTTACTTCCATATTCAAGGATGAAACTGTGGGATCACTAACACTAACTCCTGCACCACCTGAATCAATTAAACGTACTCCATGATTAGCTAATTGGTAGAGTTTGTCACAACCCAACCCCATGGGCCGTGACTAGTGCCCGAGCTGGACACTCGTATAAATACCTGTTAGATATAGTCAGACTGAAACTAAGGACAATATGAAAACTTGCAAAAACAAGACTTTATATCAGAACGCCATATGTCATAATAAACCCATCTCCTGAGGAGTCACAGCGAGCCAAAGATAACACAATACGCAAGCCGACAAGGCTGCCACTATATACGGGAACATCCAAAACAAGTCATATTGACACAGCTGAACAACACCTATATACAACGCACACATATGCGTATGTGCGGACCTCCAAGAGTATCAATAGTGAAATATGACGGACGGGCCCCACCGTGCCCCCGGATATGCATAAGTCTACATCAAAAGATGTCGTACCAAAATAGTGGGCTTAGAACAACGGAGCTCTCCAAACAAATGTGGTGAGTAGAAGTCCTAAGCCGGAGGATCACCAAATCGAGTATCCGTACCGCGGGCATGAAACGCATGTCACACCCTAACCCTCGACAGGTGTGATGGGCACCGACCCTTACTTAGGGCCGAGCGAACCCGCCGACTCTCGTGATACTCATAACATCTTGGGCCCGCAGAACAT